>NW_026887083.1:0-11610 GCF_032173495.1 Musca vetustissima | reverse complement strand
TCAAACTTAAATATATATATATATATATAAGGAAATAAAAAATTGTTGAATATGTTCGCGTATGATGAAAATTTTACTTTTGAACGTTATATGGAGACGATACTTAAATATTGGTCCTAGACCCACCTTTAAATATAACGATCGTCATATCTCGACCAGCTAATTCGATCTAGACATGTGTGTCCGCCCGTCCGTCCGTCTGTCCATTATAATTTGTAAACACGATACTGGCCACAATTTTGGACCAATCTTCACGAAATTTTGCATGTAGGATGGGTTCTAGCCAATGACGACCCCTATTGTTTTTGATAAAGATCGGTCAATATTTAGGGTGTGAAATGAACCAAAAACTTTATTTTTGTCTGATTTTCTGGTCGCTACAGAGGCCGCAATTATGCCCCTAACGTTGCGAATTTTCACATGGAGAAGGGGGTCGGGCCAAAGAATAAGCATGCCTGTTTTGATAAAGATCGGTCAATATTTAGCGGGTCACATGGACCCTGACTTTTGTGTGAAAAATTACAAAATTTGTATTCTATAGTGTATATATTTACCCCTGAAGGATATAGACCCGAGAAATTGATAGTATATCTAAGAGGAGTGGTTGACCTTTAAATTGATATCAATTATATTGTCGAATGTACTCGCATGTGGGAGTTACACTTAAATATTTACAGGTACTTATGTAAATATAGGGCTGATCGCTTTAAACATTTTCATAAGGATCCAGGTATGGTCAAGGAGAATGGCTATACATTTCGGTGATGATCATATAAAAATAGTGGCATGAAGTGAAACGAAAACTTAATTTTTGTGTTATTTTTTTGAGTCGATCTATAGGCCACAATTGAGAGTCGAACTTCACAACACAACCCACGGATGAGAAGACAAGTAATTAGATGGGTTGTACTGAATATTAGTAATATTTGTTGCCCGCTAGTCGGTCAAGAGTGTGTAAATATGGTGAAATATTGTGTATGCTCAGAATATGATACCCTCCACTACTTTGGGTATATACAAGATATCTACAATATTCTGTAGATAGAACAGACATAGAATCTTTGGAGAACCATTGAGATGAAATCGGGCGAAATTAAATGTGCTATCTAGAAAGAAATTTGAACCAATAGAATAAATCCTATACACATACAATTTTTAATTCAATGAAAAATAGAATGTCAAACGGACAGACTTGAATTCTTTGGTGTAACATTTGTATGAAATCGAGTAAAATTTATATAAACACATGGACATAATTGAGCAACCGTTGCATACACCATTTGTTTTTTGTTATCAACCAATTCAATGTAATACCCTCTGCCAAATTTCGTGTAAATCGAACAAACATAGCCCCTTTCGGTTCACCATTTACATAAAATCGAACGAAAATATGTATAACACCAATATCAAAATCTGAACCGATTTTAACAAAACTTCGCAGACATCAGTCTGGACCTAATTCAGTACTCTGTGCAAAATGTTGTCCCAATCGGACAAATATTGGGAGTTTGGTGTATCATTCACAAAAAAATTGGACATTTGGTGCACAATTTTTATAAAATCAGAGCTATATCTAAATATGAACCGATTTTCATCAATTTCAGTAGAGTTCGTCCCTGGACGAACCCTATTGTAATTTGCTCACAAAAATACATGGACGAACGGACAAGCATAAATCGACTCAGAAAGTGATTCCATGCATATTCTCAGAAGGAACCCTAGGTCTATCTCGATTCTTTTGCCTGTTACAAACATGTGCACAAACACATAATAGCCTGTACCACAGAGTGGTGAAGGATATAAGTAGGGGTAACATTATATAGGAGCTACCAGAAAAAGGGACCTCTATTTATAATTTTTTTGTGGAGAAATTTTTGTTCCCAATAAAAACCCTAAGTACTAAATTTTAGTGAATTCCGCTTAAAAACACGCTCAATATCAATACCGAAAATATGGATGTACCCTTATATGCGAGATATGCCAAAACGTGGACCGATATATCGCATCTTGTCCTTCCGCAGACAAAAGACAACCTTATCGAAGTTTTAGCACCCTATCTCAATTCCTTCAGAAGATAGCATGATTACAACAGATAAATACTTTATAGGGTCGGACATAAATACTTTATAGGCTTGAAAATGAACATTTCGTTGAGTTACAAACATAATACCCAGCTTCACTACAAATGACAAAATCCCAGATTCACTACATAGAGCTGGACTGTTGTCAGTCTAGATCCTTGTAACGAGGATGGAGGGATGGTTGCAAGAGTAGCGGTTGACCCACCGAGGGAGCGTATCTCAGGGAGCGTCCATGGGGGACAAGGTGAGGACATGTATAGTAGGTAAGAAGAGTTTAAATCTAATTTTTATCTAATTGCAGCAACGGTGACATGTGCACAGTAAGGCTGGAGCATTCGACTGGGATGACCACTCTGCTCTCCTCAGTGTACATGCCTTTTGAGGAACTGGATACACCAAACACCAGTGTACGAAAGATGCTTGACGAAATGACGAGCTCCTGCAACGTCAACCTGGGATGCGACGCAAATGCTCACCATTTTCAATTTCATTCTATCCTATTATTTACGTATATGTAATAGGGGGAGCGAGAGAGGAGGTCATTGACTTAACCCTCTCAAATCTAGATGACTCCATCATCAGCAATCGGAGGGTATCTAATGAATGATCATTTTCGGACCATTTAAAGATTTTATTCGAGGTCTCTTTTGACGGAGGTAAACAACATCCTTATCGGAATCCAAGGAAAAAAACTGGGAAAAATTCACGGAGCTAACGAACTCCCAGCTGACTCTTAATACAAACTTAGGGACAGCGGTGGAACTTAATGGGGCCATGGACAATCTAACGGCCGTTCTTCTTAGATGCAATAAGGAATCCTGTCCGTTTACATACCCTAGGGAAAATCTCAGCCAGTGTGTGGAACAAGGAATTTGGTGAGCTCAGAAAAGCGACCACATGGCGCATAAATCTATACTCGATATTGATTGGAACTCCTACAGAGCTAGTTTCAAAAAATACAAGAGTGAGATAAAACGCGCAAAGAAAAGGCTTGGATAAATTTCTGTGAGTCGATAGAAGGAGTCAACGACGCTGCTAGGTTTCGAAGACTACTATCCAAGGATCCGAAGTCCATCGGAAGTATAAAGAAGCAGGATAGAGCGTGGACGGACTATGGTTCTGAGACTCCTTATCTCATAGCTGAGACTCATTTCCCAGGTTGCAATGATATGGGTACCATCGAAGGTGAACGTGATCACACTCAGCCTCTTGTGACTGCGGATTTGGACCTCACCGGCAAGGTGGTTAAAAGAAATAAGATACGATGGGCAGTCAATGCATTCAAACCGTATAAATTGCCAGAACCAGATGGAATCATACCGGCGATGCTTCAATTTGCCTTGTCAAGTATATATCTGATCCTTGAGAGGATCTATACGGCGTGTTTGACTCTCTCGTATGTTCCGGATCTATGGAACTAGGTAAAGGTTACTTACATTCCCAAAGCGGGGAAACCAAGCCACTCTGCACCAAAGGACTATAAACCCATAAGTTTATCATCCTTTCTCCTCAAGACTCTCGAAAGACTGATCGACCAGATCTAGCAATTGATGACTCTATAAAACCACCCATATGTCATCTTTACCGGAACTTTGAGGCGTTCTTCGACGAAAGAGCCTATTAACTTTGGCACAACGAACCTAGGTGCAACGTGTCATGATCCATTTGGCCGACTCTGTCAACCAAAAGAACGCACTCACTGTTGAACCTGAGCAAAGCTGACATAAGAGTAATGACAGGAATCATTACTGGTCACTGCAATAGCAGGGCTTTTACTAGTAAATGGGATCTTGATGCAATTGATTACTGTATACTCTGCGTTGACGAGGAGGAGACGGAGACATTAGATCATCTTCAGTGTCACTGCCCATCCCTGGCTTACAGGCGGCACAGACTAGTGGGTGCTAATTTTCTTAGTTTAGATTCTTCTTAGAAACTTAAAGTGGTTGGGAATGTGCAACCTTGACACGTAGTATATCTTCTGTCTGATTTCTATAGCCATCGACTTTATTCCAATCTTACCTTTTTATATCTTCCTGTAAGCTTTTCATATCTCTTTATTTCCCCAATCTTCTCTCCCCTATATATATGTCCTTATATCTTTTATTCTCGTGGATGATCACAACGGACCTAACGGAATCGTTTTGTTTATCCATATCATTATTGATTCCGTCGATTGTGAAGGATCGAGGTTTGGACCAAGGATATAGCTGAATCGTTGGTCGATATATAATCTTAAACTAAAACAATGTTGAGCAAAGGCACCACACACCTAGTGGTGCCTGTTAAAATGTCCCTACACTTTCCCTACAGACAATACCTAGAAAATGACGTTGATTGTTAAAATTGTTCTTAAACTTGTTTCATCTGAAGGCCATTTAACACATCTGTTGCTTTTAAGCCACAAAAACTTTGTAAAGAATAATATAAAAACTTGTTTTCCTTTACACTGTTAGTATCACAAAGAAACCCGCGACACGGGTGTGGGATTTACATTACCATTACGCTGTAGTCTTTTCATGGTAAAATGCAAATATTAGAAAAAAACACACACACACAAACTTTTGCTATGATAGTATTCTTAAGTTCATTAATTTACCTTTTTTTAAGAAAACCAACAACATATTAAATACCACGAAGTGGAACGAACGGAACGCATAAACCTTAACAAACTAGAAATTACTGAAATACATAAAATTGCTGTAGTTGTTCTTGTTTTTCAAGAACATTGAAAACACCTGAGCCATTACTTCGAACATTGAACTTTTGCAGACGTTGGCTTTCAACACATATTGAGCTATGCTATTAACAATCGTGCTTTAGTGTGTGTGTTTTTCCTTCGAATACATTTTAACATAGTAAAGGATATGGTAGCAAAATAAGGTATTTCATCTAAGAATTCACACATACAAACACACACTCGTACACCCAACTACACAATTACCTGACAATGATTTATGTTCGTAGATAAATAGTTTTTCCACTCCTAGTTAGATAGACCAAAAGAAAAACAAAAGTAAGCTGCATTAACAGAAATTTTCTTAAAGTACTTTGTAAGTCCACAAACACAGACACACACTAAAAGAGTCTAACGTAAGAAACTATATCATCTATGGTTGCATATGTTAATTTTAGTCTGTCAGTAGATTATTTATGCTAATACTTGCTAAACAAAAAATTGAGTGAAGGGTACAGAATAGGAATTACGAGCGTATTTTATGTCTAAAATTTATGAATTTACTGACAATTTGTTATATATGTGTGCAAGTGTGTGTAACCTTTTTGTCAAACGTCAATAAAATATAAGCCCCCTATCAAATGGAATTTATTAACACAGAACATTTTTGTAATACAGCATTGTCTCAAGAATAAATTTATTCATACAACTTAATCAATAAATTAGCATTTTCTGCAACTATATTTCTCACCTTCCGAGGCGGGGAAATGCGTGTTATACCTTAAAAATATCGATTACCGTATCGATTATATAGGGGCAGCGTCTAAAACATGTCTTAAATTGAACAGTTTCTAATATATGAGGCCTACATTAAAACATGAAGCTGTATCACAAAAATGTCCAGCAAAATGTTCCTGACCTTCCAGGAAGCTGGAATGTCAAATTGTATCCTCTTTGGTTAGAATGAAAAAATACATACCTTTGTGTTGAAAAATAGGGTAAAGGTATATATCAAAAATGTTCTGCAAATATATTTCTCTCCTTCTAAGTACCCTAAATGCCTTCAAGATTTCAAATACTAGGCGGGACCTTATAGGTTCTATGCAAAACAAAAATTTGGACATTTTCACTCTTCATAAATCATTTGTTATCATTGTTAATCATTTAATTTGTTCCAAGTAGATTTGTTTACATCAATTTTTTAATATGATATCTTTCAAATGGCCGCCTCTGGCGTTGATGATATTGATATTGTGCCGGAATAGCGGCTATTTCTTCACGAATGTTGTCCTTGAACTCTTCTACGGTCCTTGGCTTGTTAACGTAAACCTTTGACTTCAAATATCCCCACAAGAAGAAGTCAGGCGGCGTCAAATCGGGCGAACGCGGTGGCCAGTCCAAATCACCACTTTTCGACATCAAACGGCCCGGAAACAAATTCTTCAGAAAATCGATTGTTATCCTCTCCTGAGGATTTTCAGTTGCTTATTCGACTTGCTTGGTCGACTTTTATATGGCCTCTCGGATTAGAAAGAGCCTTACCAGTCGAAATTTTTTCGTATAAACACTTAATGGTGTTCTTAGAAGGCGAACTTCTCACATTTTTAATGTTAAAATCACGTTGAGTTTTCACAATTGACTTCTTCTGCTGAATGTAAATTTCAACTATTTCAGAGCGCCTGCGTGGCGTGTATTGGTTCATGGTAAAAATCTGCTTGGACTGACGCTTCAAACGCGTTATGTCCTTAAGCAACCCTTTAAAAGGTGTATCGAAATCTAAACGGATTTAATCGAAACTTGTCACGGGTTAGGTTATAATAATTTCAGTATGTTTTGTGCATATCGGCCACATTTTAAGCTCGTCACATTTTGAGTACCATTTACATTAAATCGGACGAAAATATATATGGGAGCTATATCCAAATCTGAACCGATATTTCCCAATTTCAATAGGGTTCGTCCTTGAGCGAAATAAGTGACCTATGCCAAATATCATCCAATTTGGATCATAAATGCGACCTGTTCTTTGTATAAAATTTAACATGGACAGACAGACGGACATGCATAAATCGATTTAGGAAGTGATTCGGTGTATATTCTCAAAAGGAATCATGTGTCTATCTCGTTTCCTTTTGCCTGTTACAAACATATGGACAAAGGCATAATACCCTGTACCACAGTGTGGTGAAGGGTATAAAAACATTAGTACTGTAGACCGATCGAAGCAGATGGTACAATCAAAATCATTTTTCACCTTGTACATAATATATTAGTGATTAAATGATTGTTTAATGAGAATCCACAATACAATTTTGTTGTAAGTTTCAATTATTAATAATCGGTTGGTATAGTTATATGCGACCTATGTCAACATTTGACGTACTTGCAAACAAAAGTCATATTTGACAAAATTTTAGCTGTTCATTTTAGTTATGATTATAAAAGACGGACATATTTAAATCTTCTTAGATTATTTCCATTATAAAGATTTCTTATATCATTATTATTTTCAGGAAATCCAAACGGAATGATATAAGAAATAAGGAGGATATAAGAAATATGTTGAAAATAAATTTTATTTTGTCAAAAAAAGGACCTAATCAAGATGTCACGTACTTAGTTATTCAGCATCTAATGTAAGTAGAACCATATTTTTATACATTTTGTTTTTAAATATTTTCTATGTTTGCTTATATTGGAGGAACTCAAATATATATTCCAAAAGCACTGGGCTCAATGGATTATTCCTATTTCCCGCTTACCGTTGGATATTGGGCGGGGAATATGTTGAATACTTCATTTCCAAAACGTGGAAACTGCGGTACATTTGTAAATATTTATTTATTACTCTATATTTTATAATTACTTATTTAACATATATAAATCACCAAACCAATTTGGGGTCAATAGCTGGGTCTTCCTCGCATTACAACACTAACAACACTTCCGATCATAAAACACTTTCCGCAGAACATGTAGTATTCATATACAACAATAAACATGTAATCGAGCATTACATTGTGTCCTCTGTAGATATGTTTCCTTCGCATTAATTGTCATAAAACCACATCATGCTGAACATTTATCTCGTTCAGTACTCTGCCATAAAAAGAAATAATTGCAATTGCAAACAGTATCACTTAAAACCCCCACCAACAATATTATTATGACACAAAACATTACCAGAGTACCACTAGTGAGTGGGTGAGTTATTATATGACCACAAGGACCTCAATTAAACCTCTTACCACAATCCAGCACAGCACAGCACAATACAACACACAAACATAATTAATGATAGTTTCTATGAATGTTATATAAATATTTCTTAATTACGAAATTGTCTCAGTATTCATATATAACGAGGGAGGGAAGGAGAGTAATTGTGTCTTCTGTGAACATAAAACTCCTTAGCCATATATTTTAGTATTGTGGCGAGACGACATAAAATGAGATGAAAGTGTTATCTACATCCGTTTTAATTTTAATATATAAGACTTTTTCCGCTCTTCGGTGTGTATATTAAATTTGTCAATCCGTTTCCAAAAACTCGAAATATTCACCGGATCAGAAAAAAATTCTATGTCGATTTACGTGGGTCCGTCTATGGAAATCACGATATTTAAGATAGAGCTCAGAAATTTTGCACAGACATTGCTAGTACTCGTAGGATGTTTGGTATTGCAAATGGGATACATCGGTCCATTATTCGGCTATTTGGACATTTATTTCTACCGATTTAGCTGTAATTTGGTATTTTTAGTTCTCTTTGGCAAATGTCCGTACTAAAAATTATTAACATTTACGCAAGTTTCAGGGTAGCACACATATAGCAGTACCCCCTAATATTGTGGGGATTTTGCACGAATTTTTATACCCTTCACCACACTGTGGTACAGGGTACTATGTCTTTGGGCATATTTTTGTAACAGGCAAAAGGAAACAAGATAGACAAATGGTTCGTTTTGAGAATATGCATAGAATCACTTTTTAAGTCGATTTATACATGTCCGTCCGTCTGTCTGTCCATGTTAAATTGTCAACAAAGTATAGGTCGCATTTATGATCCGATTTGGATGAAATTTGGCATAGGTCACTTATTTAGCCCAAGGACGAACCCTATTGAAATTGGGAAAAATCGGTCCAGATTTAGATATAGCTCCCATTTAATGTAAATGATTCACCAAAGTCCCTATATATCTCTCGATTTGCACGAATTTTGGCACAGCGTAATGAATTAGGTATAGGATAATGTGTTTTAAGTTTCCTGAAAATCGTTTCAGATTTAAATATAGCTCCCGTATATATTATCGTCCGATTTAATGTAAATGGTGCACCAAAGTCCCTATATATCTTTCGATTCGAAGTTTTGCACAGCGTAATGAATTGCAGAATGATATATTTATGGATGGATAAAATGCGACGTCTGTTGAATATACCCAAAGTGGTGAAGGATATCATATAGTCGGCTCCGTCCGACTTTACTACTTTCCTAACTGGTTCAATTTAGTATTATGGGTTCTCATTGTATAGTTTATTCTCCTACCAAAAAGATCAAAGTTCCAGGGTAGTCTCCATAAACGGTTCCCCAACATCTCTGTACTAAAAATGATTAATATTGACCAAGTCGGTATTTTGGACAGGGTTTTCAATCGAATTGACTGTTTGTATTCTCATTGGCAAAAAAAAAAAAAAATTACCATCCAAAATAATAAGTATTTATCCTCGTTTTGGTATAGTCCAATTAAACGCTAGTCCCCTTTCTTTCTCTCACATATTTTTCGATATCTTAGGACTTATCATAACATGAGTTTTCTCCTAGGAACCCCCATTAATTAAACATATTTTGAATGTCATCTTCATGATGGAGGGTATGAGAAGTTCGTTTTACTTGTTTGTGTTAATTTTCGACCACCTTTTGAATCAAATTACGCGACATAACTTGTGTAACGTGACCGTTTCATACATTATGCACTACCCAAGTTAATGTCAACTCACCTTAATATTTAGAAGTATGAAACGACTCGAAGTAAACCTAAACCGGCATCATTACCTGTGTTCTTCAACTTCAATGCATTAATCGGCAGACACTTCGGGTCGATCTCGGACGTTAACGAACTACGAGTGACGAAGATGTGTGGCTTGTCCGAATTATCGTATAATGGTAAATGTTAACAAAGTTTCGGCCTCGCTCTTTGCCAGCTCCTCTCTCATAGCCAGCACCTCGCCCTTTGCCAGTTCTATGCTCTTTGCTTGGTCCCCGCTCCTTGCCAGCTCCTCATAGCTCATAGCCAGCTCCCCGCTCTTTGCACGCTCCTCGTACCGACAGCAGTTAATCGAGTTTCTTTGAGCTGAGTGTAACCAGCCGATCACCAACGAATCGACATCAGCTAACCGAGTATCCAACGTACCGACAGCAGCTGGCTGAGTATATTCGAGCCGAATGTAACCAGCCAAACCCACTCAAGCCGACCACAACAAACCTGAATACTAACCAGCCGACTAGTTTCGAGCTGACATCACATAACCGAGTACCCCCGATCCGACTGTAACCATTCGGCTTTCAACGATCCGATCTCCATACCCAGCCACCTATACCACGATCAAAAGATTCCAACCATCAACACATAAAAGCTTACCTCACACCCAAACTATTATTCATATTGCAGACACCAGAGTATTATAATAAAGATTGCAATGTTAATCACTTGTGTTTTTACTTAAGGGAACCCCCCCACCCCCCATTCTCGATTTTTTATTTTTAAGATTTTTAATGGGCTGGTAAATGAATACCAATGCTTGTTAAGGTTTGTAACTTGGCACATATATATTTGAAGATTTAAAAAGGAAGAAAAATAATTTACCAAACTTTTTTGTTGTTGTTTTGTTGTTGTTTTTTGGGTTCAAAGAAAAGTTCTTATTTTCGATGGCGGGCATGATAACTCCTCACTGGAACATCGGAATCCGAAAATTCCAACTGTGTTAGAAAGAGGACATGTCTGGCTCTCGTATGAACTAGGATTATTGACTTCGCACAACAATTAACAAAATGGCGGAACTTTGAAAATTTTTTTATGGAAAATCGCCTATTTTTTACCACAAACTAAGTTAAAAAATAAGGAATATCTTCACCGATTGGCTTTATCCTAGTTCATACGAGAGCTACATACTCCCAGAGAAACGTGTCAAAATTTGAAACCGATTGGATTACTAGTTTTTGAGTTATCGTGCCCGCCATTCGTTTTGAGAAAAACGCGTTTAAAGTTTGAGAAGCCCTTTAGCCGTCACTTGATGCTGACACAATAAATCGGCTATATCTTCAAGAGTTCTTGAGATTTTTACTTGAAATTTTGTAGGAACATTCTAGAATTAGAGTAGATTCGAATTAAATCAAAAAAAAAAAAAAATTTGACACCGAGAATGGGGGGGGGGTCCCCTTAAGGTTTGTGGGTCCACAGGTTGACCCTGGCAGCGACTGAGCTTACATCAGTCTTAGTTAAAACCACTCGTTATACTTGCTAAAGACTTGACTTCAATAGAAGGCAAAAAGTCTGTGGTCATATGACCATAACGCTCCTAATTGACAGTGACAGTCTTTTCCATAGTCATTTTCGAAGAAGTCCAACCACACCTTTGGACCAAAGAGCGCACCAAACTGTAATTTGTTCTACATGTAATGACTTCACTTCTTGTTATTAACATATCCACTAAGTGAGAAATATGCTTCATCGCTGAAGAAAATTTTGTTCGAAATTGTCGTCCACCGCCTGTGGACGACTTTTGCAACACGTTCGCTTTCAGAAGCGATGTCAATGTCAGCAATGGGGAAAAAGAAATACAAATTACTTTTAC
>NW_026887082.1:0-114540 GCF_032173495.1 Musca vetustissima | reverse complement strand
CAATACTCTCATTTAAATGCAACAATGCAATATCGTTGTGCATCTGCGGCCGATCATAATTACAATGGACATGCACCTCATCCACATGATAAATAACACCGGGTAGTTCAAGATCTTGTGTACCGGTCATAACCAAAATATCTTCCATCTCCTTGCGAGCAACACAATGTGCGGCAGTCAGGATCCATTGTTTGTCGATTATGGCTCCACCACAATAATGGCCCCAGAAATTTTGCAGGGACACCTGGTAGGGTGCCAAACCCTCCTCAGCTGTTACACCGCCAACAACGCGTCCTTCTTTTTCCGATAAATTATTCGATATTGTTTTGATCCGCTTCGCGTCAATGATGATTGACCCGACCGTTAAAAGTATAACCACTGGCAAAACGAACTTCATCTTTGGAAATTTCCGCAAGAATTGCCAAAATGTTTTTAAAATATCAAATATTCGAATTTATATCTGAAATTTTGTTCTTGTAGTTTATCGTATTCGAATTGATAAAAAACAAACGTATGGGTCAGTATGGATTGGTAGTAAATATTTATGACCATCGTAAAAAATGAAATACGCTATAGGAAGAAGACCACGGCATTGAAAAAAATCCACGCCTTGGATAACCCTTGAAAAAATATTTTTAAAAAATCCACCCCTTGGATAACCACTGAAAAAATATTTTTAAAAAATCCACGCCTTGGATAACCCTTGAAAAAATATTTTTAAAAAATCCACCCCTTGGATAACCACTGAAAAATTATTTTTAAAAAATCCACGCCTTGGATAACCCTTGAAAAAATATTTTTAAAAAATCCACCCCTTGGATAACCACTGAAAAAATTTTTTTAAAAAATCCACGCCTTTGATAACCCTTGAAAAAATATCTTTAAGAAATCCACGCTTTGGATAACCCTTGAAAAAATATTTTTAAAAAATCCACGCCTTGGATAAACCATGAAAAAATATTTTTAAAAAATCCACGCCTTGGATAACCCATGAAAAAATATTTTTAAAAAATCCACGCCTTGGATAACCCATGAAAAAATATTTTTAAAAAATCCACGCCTTGTATAACCCTTGAAAAAATATTTGTAAAAAATCCACGCCTTGTATAACCCATGAAAAAATATTTTTAAAAAATCCACGCCTTGTATAACCCTTGAAAAAATATTTGTAAAAAATCCACGCCTTGGATAACCCATGAAAAAATATTTTTAAAAAATCCACGCCTTGTATAACCCTTGAAAAAATATTTTTAAAAAATCCACGCCTTGTATAACCCTTGAAAAAATATTTTTAAAAAATCCACGCCTTGGATAACCCTTGAAAAAATATTTTTAAAAAATCCACGCCTTGGATAACCCTTGAAAAAATATTTTTAAAAAATCCACGCCATGGATAACCCTTGAAAAAATATTTTTAAAAAATCCACGCCTTGGATAACCCTTGAAAAAATATTTTTAAAAAATCCACGCCTTGGATAACCCTTGAAAAAATATTTTTAAAAAATCCACGCCTTGAATAACCCTTGAAAAAATATTTTTAACAAATCCACGCCTTGGATAACCCTTGAAAAATATTTTTAAAAAATCCACGCCTTGGATAACCCTTGAAAAAATATTTTTAACAAATCCACGCCTTGGATAACCCTTGAAAAATATTTTTAAAAAATCCACGCCTTGGATAACCCTTGAAAAAATATTTTTAAAAAATCCACGCCTTGGATAACCCTTGAAAAAATATTTTTAAAAAATCCACGCCTTGGATAACCCTTGAAAAAATATTTTTAAAAAATCCACGCCTTGGATAACCCTTGAAAAAATATTTTTAAAAAATCCACGCCTTGGATAACCCTTGAAAAATTATTTTTAAAAAATTCACGCCTTGGATAACCCTTGAAAAAATATTTTTAAAAAATCCACGCCTGTTTGTGGACCCTTGAAATTTTTTTTCATAATTTTTTTTTATATTTTTTTATTTTATTTACACAAAAAAAATCACACTTATCCTTATGTACTAAATATTATCTCTCCTCCCCTTCAACACTTTCGATTTCCGCTCATTTTCGATCGGATCCAATCGTGATAAAACAGCGGACTAGCATGCATATCAGGATATCCAATGGCACAGGGCATACCCCAATTGACCACACCCACCAAATAACCACCACTGACCAAAGGACCACCCGAATCACCATGACACGAACCCTCTCCGACCTTCGTATAGGTACATATGTGACCGAAATCTACATCGGGATCGTCATTCATGGCCTCCTTACAGCGACTGTGTTCCATGTACTTCAAATTGACTTTCTTCAAGAGATCCGGTGAATCACCCCAAAGCTCCTCCGAACCCCAACCGGTTAGCAACACATCAGCACCATCTTCCATGGGTTTAGTGGGCAACGGCACAGCCTGTGTTTTCTCATTGAAAACAATACTCGAATTTAAATGCAGCAGGGCAATATCGTTGTGCATACTCGGTTTATCATGATTACAATGGACATATTTTGCATCCGCATAATAGAGTGGACCAGGTTTCACCAAATTTTGACTTCCGGTCATCACGATGATATCTTCTACATATTTGTTAACAACACAATGGGCAGCTGTCAGCACCCAATCCTTATCGATAATGGCTCCGCCACAAAAGTGGCCCCATTCCGTTTGCAAGGATACCTGGTAGGGTGCCAAACCCTCTTCCGCAGTGCCACCGCCCACCACACGACCCACCTGACTCCTCTTAGGAGCTCGAGTAACGGGTTTAATACGTTTTGCCTCTACTCGCGAAAATGGTCCTGCAGCCAAAAACACCAACACCACAAATAAAACACCTCCTCCGACGATCTTCATCTTTGAAAATTTCCACTAGAATTGACTGAAGTTACGAAACTTTGCCAACATTTTATGTTATTGGAAATTGGAAATATTTGATTTTTTATCTGATTTGATAAAAATCGAAAACTAGCAAAACAAACGGGGCTGACCAGCATTGATTGGTTGTCGGCTGGTCGGTCGGTTGGGGTTACAGTAAATAATATAAACAAATTTATTGGCTTTCCAATGGCAAAAGATTTGACAAGCGAAGCACTTGCAAGGGTTCGGAATTCAAAACAACAGATTTGTTATCAATTGTGAAGAATTCGTGGTGTTAGTCAGTCAACTGTTGTCTGGTTGACTTTTTGCCAGCATTTTGTTATGATTTGTCTTTCGCAGAAGAAATTCCCAATCGTATCTAATAAGCGATTATAATTTTTTTGCGTTTTTAATAATTGTTATTAATTTTGTTAAATAGAATTTAAAGAAGTATACGATTATCAATTTCCTGATAGTATGTCTGATCCATGGTGTACGATGTTCGTGGAAAATTATGAGAGTCATATTTTTTGAATGTTTGTTCTGATGACCGACAAATTAACTATGAACGGACCTCCACGGCCCATAGCTGGTAAAGTGCGGATCGGACCTCCAAGATATCATAAATGGGGTGAAAAATCTTGTATATGGTATGTGCTCCAAACATGGGGCCTAATTTCTGGCAGTAGTTATTTTTTTGAGTTCTTAAAATTTCAAATATACCCATTACGTTTTTAATTAATTTCTCTTTCGAGATGAGCTACATGATCGGCGTTGCAATGAAAAGGAAAGCCAGAGAGATACTACATTCCCACCACTATGCGACGCGTTTCACCGTTGGTTAAGCAGCTCATCAGGCGTATTGGGCAATGTGGCTTACAAATGTCTTTACTTGATATGTTGTATTTATGTCGACTATTGTTGCGAAATTGCATCTACGAATTAAATTCAACCGTGTCAAGGTTCGGACATTTGGCATCACACCAGAACATTCCTTTTCAGAGAATATTTTTTCTTCAATGGTATGCAACTGCATTATTGTGCAACCTTAGGAAGAACGCTAAGGCGCCGGACAACAATTAACAGATGCGATGGGAACCCAGCCGGGCTCAAGCTGAATTTTTGAGTTTGTTTGTATGCCATTTAGGGCGGTTGGGTCTTCCAAATTTCAGATTTTGTACACTCCAGATAATCTGTTTCACCATAAATACGGGAATCTTATATACGAGCTCTGACAAAACATATATATGCTCTAAAAGACCCCCATTTATAGAAACGTCGTTAGGAAATAGCAATTTTCCGTCAGAGGAAATTTAATCCTTAGAGTACTTGAAATGTCACATTAACCGGAAAAACCTCCATTTAATTGAAAAATGCTTGACGCATTAATACCTAAAATGAGGCAGGACCTTAATATTGATTGATATACGTTAACCTATATTAACCTATGTTGAAAATTTGTAGCCGGGAGATTTTTAACCCTTTATAACCCAATGAAAATGTGACTAAGGGTATTAAAATACTCGAAATTGAATACTTCTATGGGAACCAACATTGAAAGTATTTTTCCAAAAGGTTTTTTAACCTTTGAATAAACGAAATGTGAAATTGCGATAATTATGGGTTGAAATTGCTGCTGGGACCTTAAAACTGTCAAAAATGTATTGAAAAAATTTTCACCGGTATCAGTGAAACAGTGTATCTCCTATAGGTTAATTTATTCCCATTTCTCCCGGGAGACAGTATATCCTTTAAGATCCCTAGTCGATTTACTCAAATTTTGGTTTAAAGCCTTGAAAATATCCAACATCGCTAGGGACTCCTATATGTGTACTATGCTAAAAATGATTCAAAAATGAAAATGCCATGAAGACTTTACCATTTCAATAAACGAAATACCCAATTATAAATACCCTAACCTTAACAATACCGAAAATGAGGCGAAACTTTTAAATTGGAGAGCTATGAGCTACTTAATTTTTCTTCGATGGTAGTTCCTTTATCCTCTGAGAACCCGAGATCCTAAATTATAGTAATTTTGTTTTGAAAATGAAGCCGAAGTCTTCAAAATATTATGAAGACTTCGTGTGTGTTGCCTAGCGTTGTCCTGGTGGAACACGACACCTCTCATGCTGGCCAATTCTGGTCAATTGCTATATTTAAACGGTCCACTTGTTGACAGTGGAGATTAGAATTCATCGTTTGGTCATGTGGAAGCAACTCAATAATAAATAATCCCCTTCCAGTGCCACCAAATTCTCCGATTTCTCCGATTTTATCGACATGTTCATAATGGATATTTTTCCCCCAACCAAATATTACTTAGTAACGCCTTACCACACTGATCGCTTTGAAATGTTCCATGAGGTTCTAGTTATGGTCAAGGACAACGCCTATAATTTTCGATGATGATCTGATAATACTCTTGGGATGAAGTGGACCGAAAACATAAGTTTTATGTGTTTTTTCGAGGCCACAAATATAAGCCGAACATCACAACACAATCCACGGTGAATGGAATATGGACAAGCAATTGGAAGGACTGTACTGAATATTAGTAATATTCGGAAAATATGTCAGTTTAAGGGAATCGGCTAATCGGGCAAAAGGGTGCAACTATCACGAAATACTGCCCAGGCTCGAAATAAAAATCCGCAGAGAGTTAGAGTTCCGTGGTAGTAGTGACGGCTATAGTATGGTCGGCCCCGTCCGACTATACTGCTCCGTTCACTGGTTTTTGGATTGAGAATGATTCCAGGATGAAATACCCAAAAGGATGCGGGGCCTTTGTACTGAGGGTTATGTGCTAACATGGACATTGATAATTATTCGCCGAGAGATTTTTACATTTCACCATAGTATGGGTGAGTTTTTTGTTTGTATCTCATCGAAATAATAATTCTGTCATCTGTCTTCTGTAATCTCTCTAGCTTCTAAACAAATTGAGATATACTCTAAAATGTTGTTATCTTTTGTCTGCAGGCCGGTCAAGTCCGATAATGGGTTATATCGGTCCACGTTTAGGCATGGTTCCCATATAACCGTGCCCCCCAAATTTTCGCTATTTTGAGGTTTTTGGACTCATATTTCAACCGAATTAGCTGTAATTTGTCTCATTGGGTTCATATTGAGTCCATGACAAAAAAATTATCAATATGTTTTCTTGTAGCCTCCATATAAAGGTACCTCCAAGATTTTAGGAATTTAGAGATTTTCAGAGCGTTTTTCGACCGAATTCGCTGTAATTCGGGAATTTGTGTTGTTATGGGGTACCAAAGTCTCCACTCTAAAAATTATGAATAAAGGTCAATTTTTTTCTTATAGTCTCAATTTTAGTATATTGAGGATTTTCAGCTCGTTTTTCAACCGAAATGGTTGTAATTTGTCCTCATATAGGCGTACTCAACCGTATGTTCCTTTTTTTTTTTTTTGCTTCAAAATGTGACGAAGGGCTCAAATATTACCTAGAATAAGCAGGGGCCTCTACTGAGGGTTGTGTGATAACATGGACCTGGACATTGTTAATTTTTAGGAGATGGAAGATCATTATTTGAGACCCGGAAATTATGTTCGGAAAATCCGGCTAGAAAAAAAAACCTAAAATTAGTGGGGATCCTTATATGGAAAATATGTCTAAAATCAAACTACATTTCAAATAGTCTGCCATGAGTATTTTAAACACCCCTCCAGTAACCGGCAAGCAGAATTGCGAATATATTTGGGTTCAAATGCGACTGGGTCCCCAAAAATACCAAAAAAATGAAAATGGTATATTTATATTGATTTCTCTGAGTTAACATGAATCTGTCGGGACCCTTATATGGACACTATGTCAAATAATGTATCAACATTGAAAACATTGTGTCAGATGATTTTTTATCCTTTCAGTAACCGAAAAGCCCCACTGTCCAAGAGTTCAGTAATTAATAACCGATTTGCAAAATCGGTAAAATGAGGCGGAACATTTATGTGGTGGTGTTTTCCAAACATGATTCAGACAATTATCGGTCAGGATGTATTTCATCATGTGAAAATCAGTAATTCTATGTAACAGATACTTTAGTTGGCTAATACCTCAAACCCTGTCTGAATCTGTATATGGGAACGACGTCTAAAAATAAACCAATATTAAAAATGTTCTGCGAATAGGATTTTCAACAGCCTTTGATTAACCAACATGTTGAATTATATATATTTTTATTATCTAAAATAAGTCCGAACATTTATGTGGTAAACGGAACATAAACCAATTTTGAAAATGTTCTGCCCGGAGGAATTTTGACCTCTGAGCATCTGGCAACGGCAATCGCATTTGTTTCTCCATGTGCGAGAACAAAAATAAATCATTGGGTGCCATATAGACTGGCGGTTGACCTATCAAATTCACGTTACTGGTAAATTTCAGGGATTTTGAAGCAAATATTTTTGATCTTCGTTCAGATAAAAGACTGCTGGTATATTTGAACATGTTTTAAAATTTATAAATTCATGTATGGTACATCAAATTCGGCCCATCTGCCTATATCCATACATTTTGATTGCTTTTTGATTTTCATCATCGAACATTTAGTTATCGCAAAAATTCGGTATCTTTCGTACGACTTGAAGTCAAACCAATTACAGATTGTTAGCCATAAAAATACGATAAATAATTTAATTGTTTTTATCTACCAACAATATTTCGGACATAAAACTCTATTTACTTGGACTAACATGTACCGAGAATAATAGTCATTTTTAACTGGTGGAATTGTTTCTAAACAATAAGAGCTATCATAAACTGGACTATCTACCGATTTTGCTGACAATCATTGTTAAATAAAAATAGTTAAAATATCATTTACAAGACACTAGTTTTTAGCTCTTAATATATAACACCTTAATAATATAACACCTTAAAATAATTATTATTAAAAAACCAGTAAGGAAAGTTCAAACTTCGGACGTGGCCGACTATATGATACCCTTCACCACTTTGGGTACATACAAGAGATGTTAATATCTACAATATCCTGTAGATAGAACAGACATAGAATATAATTTGGAGGACCATTGAGATGGAATCGGGCTATATTAAATGTGCAATCTAGACAGATATTTGAACCAATTGAAAAAAAAAACGCATACATATACCATTCTGAAGTCAATGAAAAATTGCATGTCAAACGGGTAGACTCGGATTCTTTGGTGTACCATTTGTATGAAATCGAGTAAAATTATGTATGGAAGCTATAAAATCTGAAACAATTTAAATAAACCTTATCACACATACTTTCTTCCTCAATTGCATTCGCTATGCAAACTTTTGTGTTTGATGTATCATTCACAAAAAATCGGACGAAACTATATATGGGAGCTATATCTAAATATGAACTGATTTTAACAAAACTTCGCAGACACCAGACCAATTCAATACGCTGTGCAGAATTTTGTCCCAATCCGACAAATATTGGGAGTTTGGTGCATTATTCACATAAAATCGGACGAAACTATATATGCGAACTATATCAAAATCTGTACCGATTTTAACAAAACTTCGCATATATAGATATGGACCTGATTCAGTGTGCTGCGCAAATTTTGTCCCAATCGGACAAATATTGGGAGTTTGGTGCATAATTTACATAAAATCGGACAAAACTATATATGGGAGCTATATCTAAATCTCAACCGATTTTCCCCAATTTCAATAGAGTTGGTTCTTGGGCCAAATTAATGAACTGTGCCAAATTTCAAATCGAATCATAAATGCGACCTGTATTTTGTTCACAAAAATAAATGGACGGACAGACGGACACCCATAAATCGACTTAGAAAGTGATTCTATGCATATTCTCAAAATGAACCATGGGTCCATCCCGATTCCTTTTGCCTGTTACAAACATATGCACAAAGACATAATACCCTGTACCACAGTGTGGTATGACGTGTGACGTGTGTATGACCCTCAAAAAAATAATTTTAACAAATCCACGCTTATTTATGGCTCTTGAAAAAAATATTTTTAAAAAATCCAGGCCTGCCAATAGCTCTTCAAAAACTATTAAAAAATAAAATCAAGGCATGCCTAAACCCTTTGAAAAATATTTTCTTAAAAATCCTCGTCAGCCTATGATCTTTGAAAAATATATTTTTTTAAATCCACTCCTAAAATAATCATCGATTTTGTAAAAACTCTATGTCTATAATAACCCTTAAAATATTTTTTTTTAAATCAACGCTCCTAAGACTCTTGAAAAATATATTTTTCAAAAATCAACGCCTTCGCACGACCCTTGAAAAATATTGTTCAAAAAATCCTCACCTATGTCTCTTCCACACTAATCTAAATCCCCAAAAGATGTCTGTATTGTAAACTAATTTAATTTGTTATTAAAATTAATTAACTTTTTAAAGTGCACAAAATAATTTTTTTCCTCAATATTTGTTCATTATTGGCGGTGAGCCAACAACTTATATCTGACCAGTCATAGTCATTTCATCGATTCTCTGGTTGTCTCTTGACATGACGATATTTTTGAAAAAGAAATACACTTTGATGAATCAACGTGGTCTGTCACGATGATGTTTTATGTGCGTATTTCATTGCGTTTGTGTGTCTTCACGCGCCGAAAATATTTTGAATTTTCCGACCCATAATTTTTTGTGAATTTCCACATTCAGGTGTGGGTATTGTCAGGTGGTTTGTTGGAGAATGTGAGGTGTGTTGGTGTGTTGACTTCCCTGCAGCGAGCAGCTTTAGTAAAATTGTAGTGTTTTACTGGTGACATTGTCGCTAGTACTAGTGAAAAAGTATACCACAACCAATGTAATTTCCTATGGACATTTAACATAGGCTTGTCATAGGAGAAGTACCAGTAGACCTTGACTATATTGACTAAGTAGTTCTTTTGGGACTATATGGTGACATTTGAACCAAATAGTCACTAGAAAAAGATTATATCTTTTGAGATAATGTGATGACGTGTATACCAAATAATCACTACATTATATTGGGTTTCCTGAGCTATATGTAGACATTTGAACCAAATAATCACTAGAAAAAGATTAGATCTTTTAAGTTTATATGGTGACGTTTGAACCAAATAATCACTGCATTTTATTGGGTATCCTGAGCTATATGTAGACATTTGAACCAAATAAACACTAGAAGACCATTAGTCCTTTCGAGATCATATGGAGGCATTCGAACCAAATAGTCATTTGAGATTTTTAGGAAAATGCTTGTAATAGAATAAGTATTTAACAACGTTACATTTTTAACGCAGTTATTAAGTAACAAAAACAAAAGTAAAGCACAGTTCAATCTACACACAATATATTTAATTAATCTAAAACAGTCTGCGAATTTTAGGCAAGGTAATAAATTAAGAAATGGATTACATATATAGCTCACTTTTTTCAAGGCTGGCCAAACCTTGTCTTATTTTTAATAAAACTGAATAGTGTTAGAACTAGGATTTTAAAATTATATAGTATAACATAAAAACATTCAGTTAAATTTGTGGTTCTTCATCATTTTCATCTTGTTCCTTTTCTTCGGTGCGCCTGCTTCGTTTGTTGATCTTAAAATACTTTTTCTTTTGGCGTTGGAACGCTGCTCGTAAAGTCTTGTCAGGTAATTTATTAAATGTTGATATAACTTCTGTTTTATAAACTATATTTTAGCATTACTTATTTGAAACAAAAACAAACACGTTTTACCTATTATGGCGGCAAGTACATTACCAAAATCTCGTAGACCTTTTTTCCCGAAAGTTCCGTCAACATTAAAATCCATAATAATATTTCTTCCAAATACTTTATGCAAATTACGTTCAGCGTTACCTGCAATGAGATTTTTCATTTGTCGAGTCTGCAATTGTAAAAATTGTTTTAGTTATGAATTTGTTATTCCCAAAACGCAGATACGTACATATATATCTGCTTGTGTTGCGAGAATTCGATCAAATTCTCGAAGTTTTTCTTCCGATTCAATTGGAAAAATTGTCATAATATTGTCCACAAATGCGTTCTGAGAAATAACACGATCCAGTAAAACTTTATGCTCCGCCAAAATATCAATAATCGTGTCTAGTTTTCTGGCATTTTCTTGGCAGGAAGAACATTTTGCATTAGCTATCAAAAATATGAACTCAATTTTGTTATACTGTTAAAAATTTAGTGATAATCTTTGGAGATTACCTTGTGGAGCAAAATATTTCATTTTTCCTTTGGAAGGGTTGGCATTTTCGTTCGACATGTTTATGTGCGGGAGTTGTGTACTTAGGAGGTAAAAATTTGTGCTTGATATTTCTCTGGAAAGCAGGAATGTAAAATGGGCACGATTACAAAATCAGAATCAATTGGCAAGCATACAAATTTGAACTGAATGTCTTTAATACAAAATGTCTCTTTTTCCCCTAGAGTCAGATTCGTTTTGAAAATACCAATCTCACAAGAATTCACCGGTTCTTCGTAGAAACTTTCTAATGCCAAAATTCGACTGCCTTCAATATATATTTCGCCCTTTTTCTTTATATTATCAATTTTTATTGGAATGCATGAATTCACCGCGCAAATATTATCTGGTTCTTTGCAGGATATGTAGCAATCATTTACAAAAGCTCCAACGATAACACCTTTTTCATATTTTAACCCATCCTGAATAGTGTTGACAATCATGCAATTTTTTTCCTTTTGAATAATTTGTTGAAAGATATGTGATGGTTTTCGAACATGTTTTTTCAGTGTTTGCAGTTTATTTTCAAATGCATATGCAGAAAACGAAATAAGGGGACCATACTTTTCTGCGCAAGAAGCCAAATGAAGCAGATTATGAACGTTAAAAGAAATGCTGTTCGAACCAAATACAGTTGAGAAGTTCTCGACAAATAATTGAAGCAAATTATTAGCTTGAACAATATTTTGATCCATATGTCGTGCATTGTTAAGAAGTCGATAAGCACAATGTAAAGTTAAAAATTCATAATAAATATCTTCGTGTACATTATTATAAAGAGCAATAATTCCTGTATAAGCAAGGAACTGGTGAAATTCAGTCGCTTTCCAATGACAAAGATCATCTAAAGGCCTGGGTTTTCTTGGGAATTCCCTTGGAATGTATTTTTTAAATTTCACCAATTCAGAAGATATTTTTGAAATATTTTGTTTTGAGGTTTTCTTTTCAGTTTTATTATGCATTATTCTGGTTAGCATTTTTTTGGTGACTCCGAGGTCAATGAGATGCATGCTATCTAAAGGAGTCTGATTTATCATACCAAATCCAATTTCTTCGAGAGGAGTTTTTTCTTCTTTGAACATTTGGGAATGGTGGCATGGATACTTTCGCACAGCAAAGTCCTCATCGGAGATTAGGGAACCACTCTCGCTACTATAAGTCAAGACATTGTTTACCTTCTTCGCAATTTGAGTACACTTGGTGCAGCCATGTGTTGATGTATGTCCAGGAACTCCACAAACGAAAGCTTTTGCTGGTGCGTCACATATTAAGCAACGAAACTTCAATTTTAAATGTTTTTGTTGTATGATAAACTGACCTTTTAGTAGAATCACTTCATCAATGAAGTCTTTCAAATACACATTCACACTACCCGGCTTGGTGTTTCCCAAGTATAATCCAACAACAAACGGTTTTGTTTTCTCCTGAATATTAACGATTCTGCAAAGGATTGGCCACAATTGCACACGAGAGCTTTTGAACAGTGGAATTCCATCGATATTTATATCTAGTTCGACTTCCTCATACTTTTCCAAAATGTGACCAACTTTTCGTAGTTGTGTTTCTATGCCAATATGACAATAAATTCCAGGGGCAACATTTCTCGTTAACATATTTTTTGCTCTGCCCACCAAAGTCTCTCTAGTGAGCGGAACATCTAGACCTTCTTCCTTTAATATTGATAAAAGACTTTCCAAACATTTCTTTGAAGGATTCGTTTCCATGCACCACTTTTTAAGTTTGTCCCGCAACATTAATTTCGGAACTGCAAAATCTTCCATTCCATTTTCCACGAAATCATTTATAAAATCTCCACCGTTTGACACAAATTCACTTTCACTATTTTCTTGTTCACATTGCAAACTTCTGTTTTTATACAATATTTTTTGTTTTTTAATTAATCTTTTATAATTTCTTTTACTCATTTTGTTTATATATTTAATAAATAATCACCTTTTTAACAATAAAACACACAAAACAAATTAATTGCCGATAAAAACGCGTTGTTTCGATGCGATCTACAAAAAAATTACATAAAAATGTGTATATATTCAATATGTTTTAATGACAATAAAAGAAAAGCCAACTGTCGACATTGTCAGTAGAAATACACTACAATCAGTGTCCCAAACCAAACTCTACTCGTAAATTGTTGAAATTTGAACTAGTACAATTGTCTGTAGAAATAAAGTGGTAATATAAGATACACATGGATCTTTGCTCGCAGCAGGGTTGTTTCAGACAAACAAGTCTAATATTTTTGGACTGTCTGGAAATGATGACAAATCGACATTCTTAGACGATTTTTCAAATCTTTTTGTAAATAATAAAAAAATATTAGGTGAGGATGGTCGCATTGGACAAATGAGATCTCGTTTACCTTTGTAATTAGTTTTGACAAGGCAAATAAAGATTTAAGTAAAAATATGTTCCCAAATAAGGAAATACAAATAATAAATATAGAAAATAAAGTTTACGCCTAAAAGTATGCTATAAAAAAGGACAAATAAGGTTTGGAACAGCCAAAGCAGTTGTGGATATTTTAAAAATATCTTTGCATGGGTCAGATGCAGACGAAAATTTAATAAGAAATAGTTTTAAAGCCAACAAATAGGCGTGGATTTTTTAAAGATTCATTTATCAAGGCCTATATAAGGCGTGGATTTTTTAAAGATTCATTTATCAAGGAATATATAAGGCGTGGATTTTTTAAAGAATACTTTTTTAAGACCTATCATAGGCGTAGATTTTTTAAGGCCTATCCAAGGCGTGGATTTTTTAAGGCCTATCCAAGGCGTGGATTTTTTAAAGAAGATTTTTAAGGCCTATCCAAGGCGTGGATTTTTTAAAGAAGACTTTTTGAGAAGGCCTATCCAAGGCGTGGATTTTTTAAAGAAGACTTTTTGAGAAGGCCTATCCAAGGCGTGGATTTTTTAAAGAAGACTTTTTGAGAAGGCCTATCCAAGGCGTGGATTTTTTAAAGAAGACTTTTTTCAAGGCCTATCCAAGGCGTGGATTTTTTAAAGAAGACTTTTTTCAAGGCCTATCCAAGGCGTGGATTTTTTAAAGAAGACTTTTTTCAAGGCCTATCCAAGGCGTGGGTTTTTTAAAGAAGACTTTTTGAGAAGGCCTATCCAAAGCGTGGATTTTTTAAAGAAGACTTTTTGAGAAGGCCTATCCAAAGCGTGGATTTTTTAAAGAAGACTTTTTGAGAAGGCCTATCCAAGGCGTGGATTTTTTAAAGAAGACTTTTTTCAAGGCCTATCCAAGGCGTGGATTTTTTAATAAGACTTTTTTCAAGGCCTATCCAAGGCGTGGATTTTTTAAAGAAGACTTTTTTCAAGGCCTATCCAAGGCGTGGATTTTTTAATAAGACTTTTTTCAAGGCCTATCCAAGGCGTGGATTTTTTAAAGAAGACTTTTTGAGAAGGCCTATCCAAGGCGTGGATTTTTTAAAGAAGACTTTTTGAGAAGGCCTATCCAAAGCGTGGATTTTTTAAAGAAGACTTTTTGAGAAGGCCTATCCAAAGCGTGGATTTTTTAAAGAAGACTTTTTGAGAAGGCCTATCCAAAGCGTGGATTTTTTAAAGAAGACTTTTTGAGAAGGCCTATCCAAGGCGTGGATTTTTTAAAGAAGACTTTTTGAGAAGGCCTATCCAAGGCGTGGATTTTTTAAAGAAGACTTTTTGAGAAGGCCTATCCAAGGCGTGGATTTTTTAAAGAAGACTTTTTGAGAAGGCCTATCCAAGGCGTGGATTTTTTAAAGAAGACTTTTTGAGAAGGCCTATCCAAGGCGTGGATTTTTTAAAGAAGACTTTTTGAGAAGGCCTATCCAAGGCGTGGATTTTTTAAAGAAGACTTTTTGAGAAGGCCTATCCAAGGCGTGGATTTTTTAAAGAAGACTTTTTGAGAAGGCCTATCCAAGGCGTGGATTTTTTAAAGAAGACTTTTTGAGAAGGCCTATCCAAGGCGTGGATTTTTTAAAGAAGACTTTTTGAGAAGGCCTATCCAAGGCGTGGATTTTTTAAAGAAGACTTTTTGAGAAGGCCTATCCAAGGCGTGGATTTTTTAAAGAAGACTTTTTGAGAAGGCCTATCCAAGGCGTGGATTTTTTAAAGAAGACTTTTTGAGAAGGCCTATCCAAGGCGTGGATTTTTTAAAGAAGACTTTTTGAGAAGGCCTATCCAAGGCGTGGATTTTTTAAAGAAGACTTTTTGAGAAGGCCTATCCAAGGCGTGGATTTTTTAAAGAAGACTTTTTGAGAAGGCCTATCCAAAGCGTGGATTTTTTAAAGAAGACTTTTTGAGAAGGCCTATCCAAAGCGTGGATTTTTTAAAGAAGACTTTTTGAGAAGGCCTATCCAAGGCGTGGATTTTTTAAAGAAGACTTTTTTCAAGGCCTATCCAAGGCGTGGATTTTTTAATAAGACTTTTTTCAAGGCCTATCCAAGGCGTGGATTTTTTAAAGAAGACTTTTTTCAAGGCCTATCCAAGGCGTGGATTTTTTAATAAGACTTTTTTCAAGGCCTATCCAAGGCGTGGATTTTTTAAAGAAGACTTTTTGAGAAGGCCTATCCAAGGCGTGGATTTTTTAAAGAAGACTTTTTGAGAAGGCCTATCCAAGGCGTGGATTTTTTAAAGAAGACTTTTTGAGAAGGCCTATCCAAGGCGTGGATTTTTTAAAGAAGACTTTTTGAGAAGGCCTATCCAAGGCGTGGATTTTTTAAAGAAGACTTTTTGAGAAGGCCTATCCAAGGTGTGGATTTTTTAAAGAAGACTTTTTGAGAAGGCCTATCCAAGGTGTGGATTTTTTAAAGAAGACTTTTTGAGAAGGCCTATCCAAGGCGTGGATTTTTTAAAGAAGACTTTTTTCAAGAATTTGTCTTTTATTGGAAAATTAATTTTCCAAGGATAATCAAAGGCCTGGATTTTTTAAAGATTCATTTTTCAAGAATTTTTCTTTGCTTGGAAAATTAATTTTCCAAGGATAATCAAAGGCCTGGATTTTTTAAAGATTCATTTTTCAAGAATTTTTCTTTGCTTGGAAAATTAATTTTCCAAGGATAATCAAAGGCCTGAATTTTTTTAAATTAATTTTCCAAAGAAAATATGCTAAAATTTTGTTCATTAATGTAGTGCCCAAACAGCATCCATGCACATTTTTGTGGGATTTTCAAAATGGAATTTTCAAAATTGAGAGATTTTCATATTTCGATTTTAGGCTCTCGCACTTTCTCTCTCTCTCCATTTGTGAATATTGTTAGCTTCAAATTCTCTTGGAGGCTAAGAAAATTCTTGGGAAATGTTCTTTTTGAAAATTTTCAAATTTTCATGCGATGTGCGATCAGTTGCGGTAAGAGCTACTACGTGAGCGGTTCAAGTGAAAATTTCGTTTTCCGTGCGTTCAAACGATTTTCAGTGTCTAGGAAAAATCTGTGTATTGTGAAATCAACAAAGAAAATTTGGAAAAAGAAACAATTTTACATACATATATACATATGTATTAATATCTTTGGATATTACCTGGAGTGAAAAAATATCAGGAAAGCAAATCGTGTAAAGAAAAATGTAATGTTCTTGTAATTTTTGTTGAAAATAATTTTTATAAATAATTTTGCTTTAAGAAAAATCTCGAAAAATTGCTTTGCAATTTGAAAATTTTAATTTTGAAAAAAAAAAATGTTATTAACAATTTCATTTGTGGGATGAGTAATGAAAATTCGGTTCGTTCTTTTTTCACACGGAACATATGGCTACGGATTCTTCGGCAATCATTTTTAGTGCCGCGATTCGCCTACCAATTTTCACATTAGCCACGGTTGGTTGACGTTTTAAGTGAATTTTTGAAAATTTTCTGAATCGAAGTGAAAGTGAAAAAAGAACAACAACAACAGCGAAAAAAGTCAGAACAACACGTTCCCATTGGAATACCCGCACAACGATGTCACAATAAATTCCCAACAAAATATTGGATATTTTCGACAACAACAAAAAACCAAACATAAGTTTATATATATACGTACACAACATGCATAGATATATACAAACATATGTTTGTGGACCAAGTTAGTGTAAACTGAAAGAAAAAAAATATGTGTGTATATACATACACATGTCATATAAATAACGCATTTGATCTAGCCAGAGGCAAATGAGTCAGCAGAACCAACAACAGATGTATGCGGTCCATTCGGAGAATCTACAATGAGCGTTTTTTCAATTTTCTTTATTTTTGCTTTTGAAATAAGGTCAAAACCAAAATGAAAATTAAACACAAAAATTACTTTAAGTGTACAAAAGAAAAAAGAAAAAGAAAATTGGAACAACAAAGAAGCACATAAAAATTATGAAAAACTACCTATCTGCGAAGAGGTTGGCAGGACCAGACAAATCGAACAAAGTAAATGTGGCTAACGTAGCCAAAATGCTTCGAGATCGCGTGTGTTTATTTTTAAATCCATAGATGCTATAAATAAAAAAACAACAACAAAATAAGACAAGTGAAAATTATGTGTGATGAAAATAAAAGAAAAACTCTTTATTTTAAAATTGAAAATAAAAATTGGAATAAACAAAATGTTAAAAAATAAAATTGAGTTTAATAAAAATATAAAAAAAACTATAAAAAATGTATTCGTTTTATGTTTCTTGCCTTTTTTGTGATGATTTAATAAGTAATAATTAACACAAATAAAATTGTGGTAGTCCGCAGCAATGGGCGTATGAGTGTTATTAATTGCAAGCCATTAAAAGAGAGGTTGCGTATGAGTGTTATTAATTTAAAATTGGTGTAGATCCCCTATGGCGTATGATTGTTACAAATTAATAATCTATATCAATTAATGCAAAAATGTTAAAATAGAAAAATACTTACAAAAAATAATTACGTAATTAAGGATTTTATATAGTTTGTTTTTATTAGTTTTTAAATAAATATAACATTTTTAAAAATGGATGTGTGGTATAAATTTGTGGTCTGAGATTTAAAATTTTCCCAAAACACAATAAAATAAAATCTTACAATTTATTATTATTTATTACCAACTATTTTAAATAGACTTCCTCCTTAAAATATCAATAGTTTATGACTTAAATTACTTTTTGATATGTGACATCTAGAATATTTACCAAAACTTGATCAAATCTGACAATATATTTTATCAAACTTCAACAATATTTTACGTATGAAAGCCTCTTGACATGGGCAAATTGGGAATAGGTAGACTTTTTTTTAATTAAAGCGGAATATATATATTTGGGACTCCGTTTGCAAAACTTAGAAATTTTGATCTGACCATAAAGTATATAAATTCTTGATCCGAATAAGATTCTGTTGAAATCGTATAAAATCTTGCTACTAATTCTAGGAACTTTGGTATTGAGAATGGAAAATATAGGTTCACTTTTTGTCCCATTATCGATATTTTAAAGTTACTGTGTCAAAAATTTTCCCCAATATTCAGTATTTTATAGTTTTTGAATAATCTTATATTGGTCCTAATTTGATATTTCGGATGCTCATTGGGTAGTAAACCTGCCTACCAAAAAAAAAAAAAAAATATGCAAGTTGGTGCATGTTTTGGTATGACTATATTCGGAATTTTAGATTTTTTGGCCACGTATATCAATCTAAATAGCTGTAATTTTATTACTCAGCATTAATTTTAGTCCCCCTTATAATTCTACAACACTAATTTCCCAACGGTACCACATTTTCTATATTCGGTATTTTAGAGTTGTTGGGCTATCTTTCAACATAATCCGTTGTATTTTGATATTTTAGTTTCTCATTGGGTATAAGAAAAATCCATATTAGTCCAATATTTAGGGTAGTCAAGCTACAACCCAAATTTCGGCATTTTAGGAAGTATTTCAGCAAAATTGGCTGCGACTTTTTTTTTTTTTTTGAATTCTCCAAATTATCAATGCTTCGGAGTAGCTCTGATGTAACGACACCCCCCAATATTCGACATTTTGAAGCTTTTCAGAATGCTTTTCAACAGAATTGGTTCTAATTCTTAATTTGAATTCTCATTGAGTAGAAAATCGCTATCAGTTTTTACCCATGTTTCCGGGTAGCCCTTATAAAATTCGTTATTCTGGAAGGTTTATGTACGCTTTACAACAAGATTGTTTATAATTTGATTTCTCATGGACAACGACTCCATTTTTGGAATTATGTCGACTTTAGTCGCCATACTTATAGCCGACCCTACACAACTACCACAGAAATGATACTTTCTACGGATTTATGTTTCGGGTCTGGACAATATTTTCGATAATTACACCCTTTTAACCGATTACAGGGCGGCAGCTTCTCTTTCTTACATGTTTTAATATGCAATTTTTGAAATTTGACAAATTGATGGCCGATCATTATGAAAATAGCTATTCTAATTCGTGTACGATTTCAAGGCGATCAGCGGAACATTTCCGCACTCTAGTGTGATAATAGTAATACCAGACAAGGATATGGGACTTATCCTTGTAAATAACTACCATAGTATCCTATACCACACTGTGGTATAGGATACTATTTCTTTGTACATAAGTTTGTACCAGGCAAAAGGAAATGAGATAGACCTATGGTTCCTTTTGAGGTCGTTTCGGAAACTTTATAGATTATCAATGAAAGAGAATAGTTAGTTTTTCATAAATAAGAACGTAAGAACTTCATAACGTAAGAACTTCGAATTGTCACAAGAGACATTTGGGTTTGAAAGGTTTTTTGTAAAGAAGCTATTAATAGCTTCTGGGGATAATATCCCAACAAAAAACTAAGGGAACTGATGAGGATCAGTGGCGAGATCCGAAACTATAGTCTTCCCTGCCTTACCCCTCGGCGGACAATGCCATACATTCCCCACTAATAAATAGCTGTTTTTTTATAAAAACAACAAACTGGGATTAAGCCTGACTATTTTGCAAAAACAAAATTTTTATTTTTCAATAAAATCTTCTGAAATTTCAATGCATTTAGTCCAACGCTTATCTAGCAATTCTATCCCTTGATTAAAATAGTTTTCCTCAAGATTTTCAAAATTGTTTACAACTGTAATTGCATCTTCATTTGAGGTAAAACGCTTGCCATCAATGATTTTTTAGATTTGGAAACAAATAAAGGTCGCTTTGAGCCAAAAATCAGGAGAATAAGGTAGGAGGTCAAACCACTCGTACTTTAATTCGTTGATTTTAGCCATTGTTAAAACACTCTTGGGCGCTGGTCCGTTGTCTTGATGAAAAATTATTGTTTTGTTTGTAAGCCAGGATGGTTTTTCCGAATTTGATCCGCAGTTTTACCCTTTTGCAGATAGTCAATCAATAAAATAGCTTTGAAGTCCCAAAAAACCGTTGTCATAACCTTACCAGCCGATTGAATTGTTTTTGTCTTCTTTGGGGCACTTCCTCCAGCTTCAGTCCATTGTTTGGATTGTTCTTATGCCTCTGGAGTATAGTGGTGGATCCATGTCTCATCATCAGTTATGAAACGACGCTTAAAATCCATTTTATTTTGCTTAAAACGATGGAAGTTTCCAAACCTCTTAACATTTTTCCGTTTATACCGTGCTTTTTGTGCTAAGCTTAGAAGTTTCCGAACTGCCCTCGTAGAATCACTTTCTAAGTTGATTTATGCATGCCCATCTGTCCGTCCGTCTTCCGTCTGTCCATGTTTAATTGAAAACAAAGTGCCGGTCGCATTTACTATCAGAATAAGATGAAATTTGGCACAAATCATTTATTTGCCCCGATGATTTAGATATAGCTCTCATATATTTTTTCATCCGATTTTTAGCAAATGGTGCACCAAAGAGTCAAATTTGTGCCAATTTTTATTGAAATCGGTTCATTTCTTAAATATAGCCAAGATGGTAAAGGGTATCATAAAATTGGCCCCGCCCGGCTTTACTTTCATATTTAACGAATTTACCGATTTCATTTCCTATTTAACACTAGATTTATGGATGTTGAGTATATGCCTACTTTTACGGAAGTGTGTACCAAAAATTTTAAGTTTTTTGTGAGAAACCAACCCTCTTCCAATACAATTTAAAGTATTTATTATCAGAAAACACATAGAAAACGTTTTACAAACGCAGCCTTAAGGCTGAAGTATTTACCCTGCTGGTAAAAGTCTGTAAAACTGGCTGATGCACACGATAACTCCCAAAAAGAGTTGCAGATTTAATCGTAATATCTCTTCGAAATCTAAATTAACCTACATATATTTGCTAATAAATATATTTGACCGCTTATTGGTTCGCTTCTTCTGGTACCTTCCCCACAAATAGACCATGTTTGGAATATATGTAAATATCTTATCATATGGATTATCAAAGTTGGTGAAATCTCTTCACATCGCAATATCTTTGTCAAATTTTCTATAAATTTGGAAATGCTCAAAGTAATATAAGTTTACCAAATATAGATCATCCGAAGCAGCTGCATCTTTGGGTGGAGGGTTTAAAACTTTAAATTCAATAAATCTAGATGAATTCCGAAAATTAGTGCAATGGTACCCTTCCACAAATTATCCATATCTCGGATTTTTTCACAATTTTTACTTCATAGTTTTATAGCAAATGTGCTACTTCGATGTTTCCTAGACCTGATAGGACCAGGTCAAGAATGGTGTAAAATTTAATCGCATAACTTTAAACCACTATATGAGTCAATTTGCCCACAATCTAAAAATAGGCATACACCATTCAATAATGCAAAATTAGGAGTGATGTACCTTTATATATATTTCATTCAATCTCATGTCAATTTCCAAAAGCACTTATTTCGAACATCATATAGCTATAAACTGAAAATATAATGATCTGCAAAATTAACCAGTAAGGAAAGTAGTAAAGTCAGACGCGGCTGACTATATGATACCCTTCACCACTTTGGGTATATTCAACAGATGAATCCTAACAGACATAGCATTTTTAAAGTACCAGTAAAATGAAATTGGATCCATAAACATGTCATTCTGCAACCGATACTAAATTGTTCATTTGGTCAATTATAGAAGCTATATCTAAATCTGAACCGATTTCAGGAAACTTAACACACATCAGTCTAGGAATAATTCATTACGATGTGCCAAATTTCGTGCAAATCGAGAGATATATAGGGACTTTGGTGCACTATTTGCTTTAAATCGGACGAAAATATATATGGGAGCTATATCTAAATCTGAACCGATTTTCTCCCATTTCAATAGGGTTCGTCCTTGGGCCAAATAAGTGGCATGTGCCAAATTTCATCCAAATTGGATCATAAATGCGACAAAAAGTACATGGAAGGGCGAACGGGCAGACGACGGACATGCATAAATCGACTCAGAAAGAGATTCTATGCATACTCTAAAGAAGGAGTCATGATTCTATCTCGATTTCTTTTGCCTGTTACAAACATATGCACAAAGACATAATACCCTGTACCACAGTGTGGTGAAGGGTATAAAAATGTACCAAATGGTACCAAAAAACATGTACCGAATTTTCTCTTTGTTCACTTCCATTTTTAACACCCTGTAACTCACAACTGAATTCACCAAACAAAAACGGCAAAATATTTTTTTTTTTTAATGCGAAATGTCACCCTTCCAACGAGCTTAAATTGTTTGATCCATACTTTACGAGAAATCTATTAGTACAGCTATATGCCGAAAAAATAATGAATTTCTTTTTTTTCCAACCTAATAACTGGTGAAACAATACGATCGCGATGTTTCAAAAGACGCTACTAGCGACTAATATAGGAGCTGTAGGTATGAGCCCGAGGTGAAACAGAAATTGATCGTGTGGCTTCTCGTGAAAGAAGCATTTCAAAACCCATAGTCACCAGATTCTTCGGCATTATTTTGCTTGAAGCTTCAGGGGAATTGTGAAAAACAAATATTACAATGCGAGCTCTCATACATCCAAGGTTTCGAATGATTTCTATTTGGCGACGATTATTGATTTTCACCGTTAGAAGTTGCTGTTGAAGCCTTCAAGAACCATGTTTTCGAGGTGACTAAATCGCAAGTAAGAAAAAAAATATACTTTATTTTCGGATTGGATGGTCTAGAAAAGAAATTAAAATCAATCAACTTTAATATCTTTGCAAATGTATAATAAAATTGATTTTTGGATCAATATGAATATCGTTTTAATGCTAACTTTTGTGGAAATGACCTAAAATGTGATAGGACCTCATATAGTGAGAATTTTTCGACAGAAGATGTTTCATCCTTCGAAAACCAGAAAATGTCTATTTACAGGACATTTTGGTTGTCGGAAACTATCGGTGTAAACTTTAAGTTAAACGAATTTTTCATAGTTATTTTCTATCGAATTTTTCTGCGAATCAAGCACCAATCAAATCAAAGAGATAATTATAGCTAAAACAATCAACGATGGACTTTGTTGCCTGCAATTGTTTCGACGTATTTAATTGTTTATTTTTAAACATCTTTCTCATTTTTTGTTTATTTAAATCTTCTATTGTTGAATGCGACTATTTTGATTAGTTTTTTGTTTAAAATCAGGGTGCAAGGAATGATTAAAATACACTCTTTCTCACGAATGCTCACGGCGATAAATCGAATGTTTTTAATTTATCGCGAATAATAAAGTTACAATGAATGAACAAGCATTTGTAATCTCTTGTGAATGTTCGGATTGTACGAAAAATTCACGAACAATCAAATTTCGCTGCATGCGTCGTCGATTCGTTCTTTCGCGAGCATTTGTTACTGAAGAACATTCTTTTGAAAAACTCAAAAAAAAAAACAAATGTTCGCGAATGCTCGCGAGCACTGTTATAAACAACAACAAACAAAAATATCATAAAAAGTAAACACACACAAAGAATGAATGTGAATGGGTGTGTGGAATAACAAAAAACATGTCCAACAACTATTGAGTTCACGAACGTTTGTTGTTATTGTTGTTGCTGTTTTGAACATTCGCGAGAATTCGGAAATGTTTGTTTTCATTCTTGAGAGAAATGAAAGAATTTCAACCACCAAACGAAACGAACGATCGTTGTTGTGTGCTCTCACTCGTTTGTTATGTGTGTGTGTGAACATTCTTTGGCGAATGCTCTTTTGGTAAAGAATTTATCGTCATAAACGAAAAGAATGTATTTTGAATCAATCGCGAGCGAATTTTTGCGAACCCTGTTTAAAATACTTTCGTATTTACTTTAAGAATTTTTGTATACATGTGTTTACGTGTGTGTTTATTTAATTATAATTGCTGCCAAATTAATGTGACATCTAATTTTAAGGCTGATTAAGAAGATTTCGTTGTTCAATTTGATTGTTTATTTAATTTTCTACTGGCAATCAAATGGTGAGGTGCAATTGCGGAAAGGGGGATAATTATGATTCAATGTTCATACAAGAGAAAATGGAATGAAAACCACTACAGGGAAGTAAAATTACAGGTACAAATATATATATATATATATATATATATATATACGAAAATACGCACAGGTATCATCGAGATAATTTCCTCAAAATATTTCTTTTACATTTTGCCTAAAAAGTTCGGTGTGTTCGAACCATCTGCTTCATTTTGAGTTTTATTTATTTTTCCATCGAAGTTATCTTCCATATATATTTATCATCCTCTAATTTGTAATAAATTGGTAACTCACGTATTGTCGATATAAATAATTGCACAAAAAAATTATGATATTGTTTTCAATTTAAAGTTATGGCAATTTTTGTTACAAAACTTTGCCATAACTCTACCTCAAAAAAGGCGAAAAGTAAAAGTGACGTTGCAAAATCAATTTTACAATAAAAACCAGTAAGTAAAGTAGTAAAGTCGGACGGGGCCGACTATATGATACCCTTCACCACTTTGGATATATTCAGCAGATGAATCCTAATAGACGTCGCATTTATAAAGGACGAGTAAAATGAAATTGGATCCATAAACATATCATTCTGCAACCGATACTAAATTTTTCAATTGGTCAGATATAGAAGCTTTATCTAAATCTGAACCGATTTTCAGGAAACTTAACACACATCATTCTAGACCTAATTCATTACGCTGTGGCAAATTTCGTGCAAATCGAAAGATATATAGGGACTTTGGTACACCATTTACCTAAAATCGGACGAAAATATATATGGGAGCTATATCTAAATCTCAACCGATTTTCAGGAAACTTAAACACATCATTCTAGGCCTAATTCATTATGCTGTGCCCAATTTCGTGCCAATCGAAAGATATATAGGGACTTTGGTGCAACATTTACATTAAATCGGAGGAAAATATATATGGGAGCTATATGTAAATCGGAACAGAAAATCAGGAAACTTAACACACATCATTCTAGACCTAAATCATTGGGCTGTGCCAAATTTCGTGCAAATGGAAAGATATATAGGGACCGTTTACATCAAATCGGACGAAGATATATATGGGAGCTATATCTAAATCTGAACCGATTTTCACGAAACTTAACGCACATCATTTTAGGAATAATTCATTATGCTGTGCCAAATTTCGTACAAATCGAAAGATATTTTGGGACTTTGGTGCACTATTTACCTTAAATCGGACGAAAATATATATGGGAGCTATATTTAAATCTGAACCTGATTTTTCCGAATTTCAATAGGGTTCGTCCTTGGGCCAAATAAGTGACTTATGCCAAATTTCATAAATGCGACCTGTATTTTGTTCACAAAAATACATGGACGGACAGACGGACGGACGGACATGTATAAATCGACTCAGAAAGTGATTCTATGCATATTCTCAAAAGGAACCATGTGTCTATCTCGTTTCCTTCTGACTGTTACAAACATATGCACAAAGACATAGTACCCTGTACCACAGTGTGGTGAAGGGTATAAACACAATATTTACAATTGATGGACTCTCCTTAAGCTGTCAACGAGGTGGTGTTGGTTTTGTTGCAGAAAAAAATTTTAACTACTTTATATTCTGAAAATGCATATGCAATTAAAACTTTGTACGTGCTGAATGCATAAATCAATGTGAATACACTGGGAGAAAAAATGTTATTGATATTTAACACTAAATTTAATGTGAAAATCCATTGAAAAATATTCTTTGGAAGCATATAGAAGCACAGTGGCATAGAATTGCCCACTCCCTAAAAACTGCAGCAAAGGCAACACTTGGGTACCAAAGACCACCATCAAGAAATCCGTGGTACGATCAGTCGTAATGCTACTGATATGAAAAACGCAGCGTATAGGGCAACCTTGCGGACAGTGGCAACACGCAATGCGATGGAGAACTATTGGGAGAAACGGAGAGAGGAGAAAGAACAAGTGAAAAAGCGTTAAGTTCGGCCCGGCCCGGATACCCTCCACCATAGCTATACTAACAGATACATGCAATGAAAATATAGGGAACATACCAAAAAGTGGGCATATACCGATAATTCTACAAGCGGGCATATACTGATATGTAAACCATTATGTACACCAAATACAAACTTCAGCAATCTTTAATGGGGATTTTTCCTAAAATCGGTAAGATCCAAAAAGTGGTCTGATACTGATAACGCATGGTAGAGTATAAAATCTTCAAACTACTGTAATTTAGATTATAAAGTTATATGAGGCTATGCCTAAAGGGGGACCAATATTGATTACATAGTGTAGGAAATAGTGAATATTTGGGGATATCATTATATGAGGGCTATGCCTAATTAATGACCGGTATATATCAATTTGGAACCCAATATTTTAATTGTTGATCTCAATTCTTTCCTTCAGGTGGTATCACTATATTGAGGAAATGCCTAAATGTCTGCCGATATATTTCATTATCGTCAGGTTTGATTTTTTTTCGTCACAATAGCTTTAGAAGGCGGAATGCTTACAACAGATGGCTAAACAGTCTTTGTAGGGTAAAAATTGACTATTACTATTATTACTACCTAACCGCAACACACGGAACAAATCAGATAACTATTTTGATATAATAAAGGGAGTTATATGGGACTACCCCTAAAAAGGGATGAATATTAATAATTTTTGGTGGCAAGATTTGTTACCATATACGACTACAAAATACCAAATTTCAGCGAATTCGGTTGAAAAACGCCCTCAAGAACCTCAAAATATCGAAAATTTGGGGTACCGTTATACAGGGACTACCCGAAAAAATTGACCTATATTCATAATTTTTTGTGGAGAAATTTGCTACCCAATAAGAACTCAAATTACTAAATTACAGCCAATTCGGTGAAAAAATCCGCTCAAAACCCCCCAAAAACTGGAAATTGGGAGGTACCCTAATATGGGGCCTACCAGAAAAAGTGGACCTATATTTATAATTTTTAGTCAGGAAATTTGGTACCCAATAAGAACCCAATGTACCAAATTTCAGGGTATTCGGTTGAAAACCGCGCTCAAGTACCCTAAAATACCGAAAATTGGGGGGTACCCTTATATGGGGGCTACCCGAAAAAATTGACCTATATTTATAATTTTTAATATAGAGATTTGCTACCCAATAAGAACTCAAAGTACCGAATTTCATCGAATTTGGTCGAAAAATGCGATCAAACCCCCCAAAATACCGCAAAATTGGGGGCACCCTTATATGGGGGCTATCCGAAAATATGGACCCATATTTATAATTTTTAGTGGACAGATTTGCTACCCAATAAGAATTCAATGTACTAAATTTCAGCGAATTCAGTTGAAAAACGCGCTCAAGAACCTCAAATGAACCTCAATGCCTAAACGTGGACCGATTAAGCCCATCTTCGAACTTGACTTGATGCAAAATTTTGGCGATCTATCTCCATTCGTTTAGACGCTAAAGTGATTACAACAGACATACGGACGGACGGACATGGCTATATCGTCATAGAATTTTACGCTGATCATGAATATATATACTTTATAGGGTCGGAAATGATTATTTCCATGAGTTACAATCGGAATAACAAAATTAATATACCCTCCATACTATGGTGGAGGATATAAAAACGTGAGCGTGAGCAAATCAAAATGTACAAGAGTCAGAATGAAGACCGAAAATTCTACCAACGGGTAAAACACCAAACCGAAGGCTTTGGTGCAGGCACATCCTCCTGTAGAGATGAAGAAGGAAACCTGGTGACAGATACAGAGACAGCGTGCTGAGGATCTGGAAGGAGCATTTTGAAACACTTCTGGTATCAAATAGTAGCAGTGAAGTGGATACCCCAGAACTAATAATAGATGACGGTATAGATTGTATACCACTTGGCCAAGATGAGGTCAGAATAGCAATCAATCGGTTGAAGAATAATAAAAAGCAGCAGGTGCCGATAGGTTACAAGCCGAACTATTCAAGACTGGTGGCTAGATGCTGGTAAGGAGCATACACCAGCTGATTAGTACAGTTTGGCTAGAAGAATGCATGTTTGGAACCTCAACATCCTGTGTCCCGTGCACAAAAACAGGAGACAAGACGATATGTGCCAACTATAGAGGAATAAGTCTCCTTAATATCGCATATAAAGTGCTATCCAGTGTGCTGTGTGAACAATTGAGGCCAATGGTCAATGTCAATATTGGACCATACCAATGCGGCTTCAGACCTGGCAAATCCGCCATTGACGAGATCCGAGATCGAAAAAGTCTACGAAAACCACATCGACACATTCCACCTATTCGTCGACTATATCCGTTCAGAGGCGTATAAAACAATGTCTGCGTTTGGCATTAATGCAAAATTAATACGGCTATGAAGGATAACTTTAACTGGCACAAGGTCAGGAGTTAAATTCGGAAAGGATCTCTCGGAGCCCTTTAATACCGAACGAGGATTCAGACAAGGTGACAGTTTGTCGTGCGACCTTTTTAACATCCAGCAGGAAAAGGTCATACAAGAGGCAAAAGTGAACAGAAATGACACTCTGTACACCAAAACAACACATGTTACTCGCCTACGCAGATGACATCGACATAATGAGTCGAACACTGAGAGCGGTAACAGCCACCGTTGAACAAATTGAGAAGGAGTCTGCTAAAGTGGATCTGGTAGTAAACGACGAGAAGACCAAGCTGATGGTATCAACGCGCAAGACGAACTACAGCTTCGAGGTAGTCAAAGATTTTATATACCTTGGTACCGCCATAAACAAAACGAATGACATCAGTTTTGAAATTCGGAAAAGGATTGCGATGGCCAACAGATGCTACTGAGCAAATAACTCAAAAGCAAGGTCACATCCCGCCATACCAAACTCACACAGTCTACAAGACGCTGATACTACCCGTGCTGTTATATGGATCTGAAGCATGGGTACAAGCAGATGAGGCAGCTCTTGGAGTGTTTGAGAGAAAAATTCTCCGAAAGATCTATGGGCCGATATGCGTTGACGGTGAATATCGCCGTCGAATGAGCCATGAGTTGTACCAGCTATTCTCGGACATCGACATTGTTAGACATATTGAATTGCAGCGACTACGTTGGCTAGGTCATGTTGTGGATGAAGATGCCCAAGCCCAGAAGGCTGATGGTTCACACAGAAGGGAAAGGCCACGAATAAGATGGAAAGACCAAGTGCAAGACATCTTTGCCGAATTGGAAAAACTGCGCAAAAGACCGACGCGCCTTGAAATCTTTTTTTAAGCTCAGCTTATGGAACGAAAGTTCTGTCAGAAGCCAGCTAAGTAAGTATATAGTCGTTGAAAAAATATTCTTTTAAAAATCCACGCCTCCGAAAGAATAATATAAAAAATCGAGTTCCATAGTCGTCTCCGAAAAAATATTTTTCAAGAAAAACATTTTTGTTAACCACAGTTCTGACAACGTACGTAATTTATCAAAAATAAACATAATAATACCCAACAATATGAATACATATAAAATTTGCCATTATGTTTATGTCATAGTAAACAAGAACTTAAAACCTGTATTAAATATAAAAAAAAACCCACACACACAAAGCATTTAAATGAAACATCAACAAAACGTCATATTAAATTTTATTTTAAAACATTAAGGCACCAAGACAAATCGCCAAACAAAAAAATACAAAGAATATTTTTTTGTTGTTCCGAACTAACATTTATGGATGAGTCAACAGCACCATAAACTGATTATGTTTCGTTTCATGGTGGAGGATTAGGTGGCAGTGGCAGTTTATTCTCACAGCGAAGACAGAGGTAAAACCTCTGTCAGCAACAACCTGAACGCGATCACACCTTGCGGGGTGAGGTGCTGTGGGTAAAGAAGACACTGCACTATAAAACACAATAATAAGGCGCGGATTTTTAAAACATTGTTTTTTTTCAAGCCCTAAAGAAGGCGTGGATTTTTTAAAGAATATTATTTCCAACGTCTATATAAGGCGTGGATTTTTAAAAGAATATTTTTACAAGGTTTATATAAGGCGTGGATTTTTAAAAGAATATTTTTACAAGGTTTATATAAGGCGTGGATTTTTAAAAGAATATTTTTACAAGGGACATATAAGGCGTGGATTTTTTAAAGAATATTTTTTCCAAGGTCTATATAAGGCGTGGATTTTTTAAAGAATATTTTTTCCAAGGTCTATATAAGGCGTGGATTTTTAAAGTATATTATTTCCAAGGTATATATAAGGCGTGGATTTTTAAAGTATATTTTTTCCAAGGTCTATATAAGGCGTGGATTTTTTAAAGTATATTTTTTCCAAGGTCTATATAAGGCGTGGATTTTTTAAAGTATATTTTTTCCAAGGTCTATATAAGGCGTGGATTTTTAAAGTATACTTTTTCCAAGGTCTATATAAGGCGTGGATTTTTAAAGTATATTTTTTCCAAGGTCTATATAAGGCGTGGATTTTTAAAGTATACTTTTTCCAAGGTCTATATAAGGCGTGGATTTTTTAAAGAATATTTTTTCCAAGGTCTATATAAGGCGAATGCCTGCTACTTCGTTAGCGAAAGTGGGAAATATGGTTCATTCGACGCCGATATTCACCGTCGCATATCTGTCCGTAGATCTTTCGGAGAATTTTTCTTTCAAACACCCCAAGAGCTGCCTCATCTGCTTGCACAAGTACCCATGCTTCAGATCCATATAACAGCACGAGTAGTATCAGCGTCTTGTAAAGTGTGAGTTTGTTCTGGCGGGAGGTGGCCTTGTTTCTAAACTGCTTACTTAGACCATAGTAGCATCTGTTGGCCATCACAATCCTTCCCCGAATTTCAAAACTGATGTCATTCGTTTTATTTATGGCGGTACTAAGGTATATAAAGTCTTTAACTACCTCGAAGCTGTAGTTCTCAAGTTCCACAGTTGATCCGAGTCTACTGAACAATCCAGACATTAATATCGACCATAAATTTAATTTGAGTACCAAATTTCATGAATCGAGCTCTAAAGGTTCTCCCAAATCCAAATTGTACCAAATTTAGTTCCATTTAGCACACATTATTTCCATAAGTACCCTCCTTTACCATCCAACAAAACTTTCTGCATACCCCGATCCTACACCCCCACAATTATTTCAAATTTCAGGATTCCAACTTTATCGGTTCACCACGCAATTCAAATTGTACGAAATTTAGTACACAATAGTACCAATTTCCAAAACTTCCTACTTAACCCAAACCTTCACACCACAGTGTTCCTAAATCAAAATTTCAGTTTCCTAATCTATCGGTTCATCCACTATTCAAATTGTACCAAATTTAGTACTAAGTAGTACCAATTTCCAAAACTTCCTACATACCCCAATCCTACACCCGCACACTGATCCCAAATCCAAGTTTTAGGATCTCAACTTTATCGGTTCACCCACAATTCGAATTGTACTAAATTTAGTACACAGTTGTACTAATTTCCAAAATTTTCTACATACCCCAACCCTATACCCCACAGTGATCCCAAATCCAAGTTTCAGGATTCCAACTCTGTCGGTTCACCCAAAATTCGAATTGTACTAAATTTAGTACACAGTAGTACCAATTTCCAAAACTTTCTACATACCCCAACCCTGTACCCCACAGTGATCCCAAATCCAAGTTTCGGGATTCCAACTATGAAGGTTCACCCAAAATTCAAATTGTACTAAATTTAGTACACAGTAGTACCAATTTCTAAAACTTCCTACTTAACCCAATCCTACACCTCCACAGTGAACCTAAATCCAAGTTTCAGATTTCCAACTCTATCGGTTCACCACACAATTCAAATTGTACTAAATTTAGTACACAGTAGTACCAATTTCCAAAACTGTCTACCTACCCCAATCCAACACCCCCACACTGATCCGAAATCCAATTTTCAGGATTTCAAATATATCGGTTCACCCACAATTCAAATTGTACTAAATGTAGTACTCAGTAGTACCAATTTCCAAAACATCCTACATACTCCAATCCTGCACCTCCACAGTGATCCTAAATCGAAATTTCAGGTTTCCGACTCTATCGGAAATTTTATTGTTCCCGCTCTATCGCTTCACCTAAAACCCCAATCCGATGGTAATGTTAATTTCTGGATTCAATCGAGATGGAATTTAAATGTGTACCAAATATAGTACCATATAGCACTTTTCGTACACATGAGTACACGCTTTGAAAATCATCTCCTTAAATAGACCCTACATATCAACCCTTATTCGCATTCCAAATTTCATGTTTTTAGCTCTATCCATTCACATGCTACGAAATTGTACTAAATTTGGTACATTTTAGTACTTTTTCCAAAACTACGTATATATCCCAATCCGATGGTAATATTCATTTCAGGATTCCACCTCGATTTGTACCTCCGAATTGAATTTGTACCAAATATAGTACCATATAGCACTTTTCGTACACATGAGTACACGCTTTCAAAACTATCTACTTAAATAGACCCTACATCTCAACCCTAATTCGCATTCCAAATTTCAAGTTTTTAGCTCTATCCATTCATATGCTATGATACACATGATACCACATTTAGTACTTTTCGTACCGTTCTAGTACGAATTTCCAAAAACCCGACCTTATCTGACACCTTTGGACCAAGAATGACCCACACCCAAAATTGCAAGATTCTACCTTCAGCCCTTTCGTCTGGGCGTTGATGAATCGTTAAATCAGTCAGTCAATCGCTTTACCACGTTATGGTACCCTCGTATGCATATGTTTGGTCCATGATAAAATCTCTCAAAATCATAAAATGCATAAGATTCTCTCTTCTTATGATGCTGCTGGCAGCGCTGTCGACGCACACTTCTGCTGCATTCCATTAATTATCATTAACAACAAATTGCTGCTGTTGTTGTTGTCGATGACGAATCACAACAAACAAAAACGATTGCATTGGACCCGAAGTCGTTGAGAATTTTCTAACGCTGGCAAGCAGGCCTGCCCGTTTGCCTGCTACAATGGCGACATAATGATGATCAGCTGATTGACCAATATCGTGTCGAGAGTGGCGTCATCACTATCGGGATGCCAACGAACAAGGCATTTTTTTTTCTCAAAACCGAACCATAACAAGGTAAATAAATTGTGTGGAGGAGGGAGGTGGCGGCGCCGTGTCATGCCATCAGTAAATGTCTTCGCGCTCTGACCTCCCCCAACCCCCCAAAATTCAACAGAAAACAGCAACACAAAAATCACAGATGGGTGCATGACTTATATGACTCTGAACGAGCGAACGAACGAACACGATGTGTGCCTGACGATCATCGGTCGCCATAAGTGTTTTTTAAGTTTAGTGTGTTTGCATTGCTTCCTTGCTGCTTTGGCTGCTTCTTCTTGTTTTCACTCTCTTGGCTATTGTTTTGTTGTTGTTGCTGCTGCTGTTGTTGTTTTTGGGTGCAACAACGGCGTCTACACAACAAAAACATTGCAGCAATATTGACAACCTTAACAAAAATTTACAAAACGAAACAAAAACAAATCAACATACGAACAACCAACACGACATCTACGGCAAACGACGAAGACAGAGACGACGACGACGATTTTTTGTGTGACAACAACATTAACCGAAACATTCATTCTATAGATACAATAATCATTTTCGCATAAAAACTTTTTCAGTTTTAAAATTTCATTCAAACCGTTGAGTTATATATTCTGCCAATGAAGTGGGCGACGCGAGTAATTTAAAAACAAATTGAAAAATAAGAAATAAATAAAACAAAATTGATATTATTTCAAAACAAAAGAAGAAAACAAACAAAATTTGTTCGAAAATTAAATTGAAACAAAAAAAAAAAATAATTTGAAAATTAATTAAAATTTTTAATTAAATTTTATTGAAAAAAATATATATTTTAAATTGGTGTCGATTTTTTTTTTAAATTTAAAATAAAGTACTACTAAGAAATCGTGTTCCTTAAAGTGATTTAAGTAACAAAAGCCTTTAATTTCAAATAAATAAAAAATATTTATTTTATTTGAATAACTTTGAAAGAGAGAGCTTGAATTCATATATCCTGCAAACATGGCTTCGAAAAATGTAAGTTTAATTTGAATATTTCAGTAGCGGTATCTCCGTTAGAATTCAAATAATAAAATCGTATTTTCGCGTTATTTAATTTGATTGTTTTGCAAAATGTGCAAATTTTGATACACTGAGAAAAATTATTTTATATGTTTTTAATATAAAAATATAAAATATTTTTTTTTATTTAACAACAAAATTATAATAATTTTTGGGAAACTATGAAAATAAAATATTGCATAAACTTTAAAATACTAAATATTAATTCAATCAATTTGAATTTACAATAGGCAACAGAGAAAATGTTTAACTTTTTTTATTATATGAAGTTAATTTTTATAAGAAATTATATGCAATTCTAAATCTCATATGTCTGTGGTTTTCTTATATATACGAATTGTTTCAATATCCTTGGCTTACTATAATGGGATACAAATCAAAATATGAAACGAGTTTAAAAACTTAAATTTGGATTGGTCGAATAAATGTTAAGAAAAAAATTAATCAGAATATGAAATCTGATTAAATGTCGAATCCACTTCCTGTGTGAACCATTCCTTTTTACAATTTATTTAAATAATATAGCAAATCTAAAATTACATGGAAAGTTAGTTATGTATGCAGACGACATGAGTCTCTTTTATCCGTATTGCCTGGAAGCTATCTTAAAAGGTCAGATTGAGCATGATGCTTCAATAATATATGAATTTGCTAGATTAAATAGATTAGTTTTAAATTCTGAAAAAAAACTAAAATCAATCGATTTCGTCTTCATTATAATGGCATTGACGCTTCCACCTGTGGAAGAACAGAGAGCAATTCCATCAATTATTTAGGTCTATACTTTCAAAGTAATCTGGCATGGAATACTCATTTGCAGTATACAAGAATGAAAGTAGCTCCGGTAATATGTTTAGTTTATAAATTGAAAAACAAATTTGATGAACAAACGAAGTGTTTATTATATAATGCCCCTTTACATGATCATTGTAATTATTTATTAATGGTATACTGTTATAAAAAAATACAGATTTTAAATATTTGCAGAGATCACAAAATAAGGCTCTCAGAATAGTTTACAATCTTTCAAAAATGTATCCGACGTCATTATTGTTTAAAAATGTATCCAAAACTATTTTACCACTATACGGACTTCACCAAATGCAACTATTGGTTATCACGTCATAGGTTTTTTTTTTTTTTTGCAAAATCAAACACATTTTAAAACGGTAAATAGTTTTAACCTTTTAACCAGGTTAGAAAGAACAAAACTCAACATACCTGTTGTTCTGAATATAATAAGTTCCCTCAAAGTCTGAAAGAAATTATTTCTTTTAAATAATATCGAAATGCTTCGTAAACTTTTTCTAAGTTAATTTCTTTTCACTTTTACTCATTGTTTTTGAAAGTATGATTTGAAATTTTAGTCCGTTACCCCTAAAATGCCAAAAGGCGCTGGGGCTATTATATTATTAATTGTATTTTTTTTTTTTCTTTCTTTCTTGAAATAAATAATATTAAATAAATAAAAAAAATTAAACAAAATTATTATAGATATTCTGATCATCTAATATTGCTAGAGACTGAGTCGTACAAATAAAACTCCACTTTGACGAATTTTTTCTCAAAAAATTCTCCATGTATTTTTGTAATAATTGATAAAAATTCACAGTACAGAGACCTAGGCCTTAAAATACTTAAGTTATTTACATAGAAATAGAATTTTTCTCTACTCTAAAATATATATGTCATATGGGTCTAAATGGTTATTTCGGTTTGCTTAAAACCGAATGACAAAATTAATTTATTTTTCATATCATAGCAATTGTATTAGAATCTTCTCAAAGTATTAAATTTTGTGTTATGAGAAACCTTATTGGCCGAATTAAATATCACTGGCGTGGAACCTGACTCCGACTTAAAATAAAATTATAATAGGGCTCTAATCAAACATAGCTCGACTCCATTTGAAATATTAAATTATGAAGAGTATGTGAAACATACATTGAAATATAGCCGATTTCTTTGAAAAGTGTGCTTAAAATTCCCAAAATATCGAAATAATATTTATTTATTTTATTCGAACGAAAATTTCACATCCAAAATACTACACAACAGGTTATTTGGTTGAAAAACGCTCACAAAATTACGAAAGGATCTGATTTAAACCAAAGTTTGTACAGCCTATTATCTTTACCAAAGCTAGATCGAGTCCGAAGATGGGATCAATTAGTCCACTCCTTCTGGTACCTCTCCCACAAATGCTCAAAATTCATTCACCAAGACTAGATCAAGTCCTAAGATGGGGCACATTAGTCCTCTTCTTCTGGCCCCCACAAAATGATCAATATTTATAATTTAATATTAGGCGTTTGGAATGTCAGGCGTTTGGAATGTCAACCCTAAATCAAGAGAAACAGTGGTCAACTCCTCCTGGTACCTTCCCTACAAAAGGGTCATAATTTTCAATATTTAAAAAATAATAATATTAGGCGATCCGATTTGAAATCCCCATTTTATGAACATTAAACTTCTTTGAGTAAAAACTTTGTTTGAGTAATTCCAAATACCTCCGCAAACCATAGGCTGAGGGTATATATCTGTCGGCAACGCCGACTGACACTTTTTTACGTGTTTTATTAAATGTTGACATGCAACTTTCAATGACTATTTTCATATTATCTGCAAAAGATTTTTCGTCTAAAAATTCTGAACCATTAAAATAACATCTGGCGCTTTTTGACGCCAACTTTAAAAATCAGTTAGGCTATGCCTTACTATGGACCGATAACGAAGCCAATATTTTAGTTTTGTATTTCAATACTATCCTTCAGGAGGTATCATATAAATGGGTGAGATACTTAAATGGCGGCCGATAAATTTCATTATCGTCAGGTTCTATTTGTTTTTTCACGATATCCTTAGAAGACGGAATGATTACAACAGATGGTTAAATCGTCTTAGAATTCCACACTTTTTGTGATAAAAACTGACAATTTCTAGTACTATATACGACTAAAAATACCAAATTACAGCAAATTCGGTTGAAAGCGCGCTTATGAAAATTGACCTATATTTATAATATCGACGCCTCCGAACCATAGTATGCCAAGTCTGAAAAGTGAGTTTTTCAGTAGAACCTTTCTAAGTATGGAAGTTTCTTTAATCGTACGTGCCATGCTAAGCACATTTTTGCTTATAACATTGGTTTGGATTGGCCGATGATTACCAAAATTTCAGTGAATGTAAATTGAGGACCGTAGTATCTAAAAAAGTAAAGAACTTTAAAACATGCTAAGTCGACTTAGCATACTATGGTTCGGAGGCGTCGATATCTATTGGAAAGATTTGCTACCCAATAAGAACTCAAAGTACAAAATTACAGCCAATTCGGTAGAAAAATGCGATCACAACTCCAAAAATACCGAAAATTGGGTGGTACCTAATTTATAATTGTTGGTGAACAAATTTGGTACCCAATAGGAACCCAATGCACCAAATTTCAGCGAATTCGGTTAAAAAGAACCCCAAAATACCGAAAATTGGGAGGTATCCTTATATGGGAGTTATGCCTAAACGTGGATCGATATAGCCCATCTTCGAACTTGACATGCCGCATATAAGTAATATACTTATGTGGGTGTAATTATTTTGAGAGTAACACAAATGCAAAATATTTCTTGGCGAAAATTCTCAATATAGGTCCTTGTTTTGGATAAAAATGTTCGAGATAATTTCTCGTTTTTACATGTTTTTTTTTTTAACGAAATGACCCTCTAGATATTTGGGAAAACGTCCTCTATTGTGATCCAGCCTATATCGCCGTGCTCTAAAATATTTTACAAATCTCCTCCTCCCCATTTTCTCTCTGTATATTTTGTTGTCAATTGTTAGCGGAAAAATTTATGATCTCTAAGCTTTATAAATTTTCGTAAATTTTGCAGAAAATGTGCAAAGAGTAGAAATAATTTATTTTCGTGAAAAAGATCTACAAATACATCATCATCATCTCTTCAATATCTTTAGTTTTTATTATTGTTATTATATTTTTGCATTAAAATTTATTTTTAAAAACAACAACAAAAATACTACAACCAAAAATAAAATCAGAAAAAAATATAGTGACGAATTTTCATGCATACGAATGCATTGATATTGAAAAAGAGATCCCAAGATAATTACTATTGATGTGGTTACCGCAAAAATTTCAGAAACACTCAAAATTTCGTAAAAATCTAATAACAATTGTTTTGAGGAAATACTTATGTACATGAGAGACAATTTTTGTCAGGTTGTTTCAAATTTTGTTTAATGTTTTTTTATTATTAGTTTTTATATAATATATGCGTGTTTATGATACTCACAATTCTTCGTCACGTTCTTTACTCATTCTCGTGTTGTTGACGATTTCTTTTTTTCAATTTTGTTTGTTGTTGTAGCCATCATTTTTTTGTAAATATTTTGATTTTGATACACTTTTGGCCAAATGTTAGAACCATCTGTTTTTAATTTGTTCATATTTTGTGGGCATAGTCATCGTCCGCAGCAACGCCAATAGATGCATATCTCTGCAATATAAAACGTTTCGATTTTTAGGAAAAAAAATGTAAATAAATATTTGTTTGTTGGTATTTGAAAAATATTAATTAATTAAGACAAATTAGGGTATAGGTAAATAATAATAAAAATTACAAAAAAAAAAAAATAAAAACATATATTTTTTTAATTTTGTTCAAGGCTATATAAGGCGTGGATTTTTAAAGAATGTTTTGTTCGAGGCCTATATAAGGTGTGGATTTTCAAAGAATGTTTTGTTCGAGGCCTATATAAGGCGTGGATTTTTAAAGAAATTTCTCCCAAGGCCTATATAAGGCGTGGATTTTTAAAGAAATTTCTCCCAAGGCCTATATAAGGCGTGGATTTTTAAATAATATTATTATCGAGGCCTATATAAGGCGTGGATTTTTAAAGAATATTTTTCCGTTTTTTTTTTTTTCAAATGTGTAACCATAATATTTTGTTTGCAAAAATATTCCATCAGTGGCTGTACATCTGTTATTAAGATATCAATTGTTTTGTTGTTGCTAAAAAATCATCTCGAACATAATCGGAAATCATTCCCACTTATGTTCATAGTCTATGGCGGGCATTGAATTTCTAAAACAAACCAAAAAACGGTGCAATTTGTTCAATTTCAATCATTTGTCCGACCACAGCCAGCCGGCATGGCATTCATTGCAAAATATCAAATAATATAAATATTCAACTCATTAACAACATTGAATACAATTTTTTATTTATTAATAATAATATAATTTTGAATCACTTTTTTATTAGAAGAAAAAAAAATGACAAACCACAAGTGACATTTATATTGAAAAAAATGGTTAAATAACTTATTATATTTAAATATGTGACAGCAGCAACAAATAAGATATTATGTCAGCCTTTTGTGGTCAGAATATTTTTTATATTTATATAGGCCTCGAGAAAAATATTTTTTATTAACCACGCCTTACATAGGCCTCGAAAAAAGTATTCTTTGCAAATCCACGCCTTACATAGGCCTCGGAAAAATATTAGACTTGAAAAAATATTCCTTTAAAAATCCACTCCTTATATAGCCCTTGAAACAATATTCTTTTAAAAATCCACGCCTTATATAGGCATCGAAAAAATATTCTTTTAAAAATCCACGCCTTATATAGGACTTGAAAAAATATTCCTTTAAAAATCCACGCCTTATATAGGTGTTGAAAAAATATTCTTTTAAAAATCCACGCCTTATATAGGTGTTGAAAAAATATTATTTTAAAAATCCACGCCTTATAAAGGTGTTGAAAAAATATTCTTTTAAAAATCCACGCCTTATATAGGTGTTGAAAAAATATTCTTTTAAAAATCCACGCCTTATATAGGTGCTCAAAAATTATTCTTTAAAAATCCACGAAAAAATATTCTTTTAAAAATCCACGCCTTATATAGGTGTTGAAAAAATATTCTTTTAAAAATCCACGCCTTATATAGGTGTTGAAAAAATATTCTTTTAAAAATCCACGCCTTATATAGGTGTTGAAAAAATATTCTTTTAAAAATCCACGCCTTATATAGGTGTTGAAAAAATATTCTTTTAAAAATCCACGCCTTATATAGGTGTTGAAAAAATATTCTTTTAAAAATCCACGCCTTATATAGGTGTTGAAAAAATATTCTTTTAAAAATCCACGCCTTATATAGGTGTTGAAAAAATATTCTTTTAAAAATCCACGCCTTATATAGGTGTTGAAAAAATATTATTTTAAAAATCCACGCCTTATATAGGTGTTGAAAAAATATTCTTTTAAAAATCCACGCCTTATATAGGTGTTGAAAAAATATTATTTTAAAAATCCACGCCTTGTAAGGCCTTGAAAAAGTTATTATTTTAAAAATCCACGCCTGGAAAAAGTTATTCTTTTAAAAATCCACGTCGTGAAAAAGTCATTCTTTTAAAAATCCACGCCTCCAAAAAATATTATTTTAAAAATCCACGCCTCCAAAAAATATTATTTTGAAAATGCAGGCCTCCAAAAATATTCTTTTAAAAATCCACGCCTTAGGCCTCAAAACCTATTCTTTTAAAAATCCTCCCTTATACTGGCCTTGGAAGAAAACCTCGAAACAGAAGCCTAATTCCATGTGCATTAATGTATAACGTCCATTTCACTTCGTATCATTATTTGTTTGCTATTTATTTTTTAAATAAATCTTTTATCAACCTTTCAAAAAACAGATTCTTCACCGCTTTTTATTTCGGTTTAGTTCGCCATTAATGACTCACCACCATCAACGTTTAAAAATACATTTCAAGAAATGGGTTTTCGTGTATTTCGATTCGTTTGTTTTGGGTTCTCTATTTGTTTTCGAATATTTATCGCCTTCATTACCATCATCATCGTCGTTAAATACAACGATCATTATTACGGTCATCATCATATATGGCAATAATTAAATTTAGAAATACAACAACAACATGTTGTCGATTTTTTATTTATTTTTTGTTTATCAAACAATGATTTCATTTTTGGCAAATTGAAATTCAAACATTTGTTTGAATTGCATTTCAATACGGGGTCATTGGGGTTAACAGATATGTTGACAGAATTCTGAGATAAAGCCAAGAAAAAAAGGTCTGCTTTGGCAGAAATGGATTTCTGCCAGAGGATGTGATTAATGGTTTTGGGATTTAGTTTTGAAATTCTTTTATACTTAGTAATAATTTAAAATAAACGAAGGATTTTCAACTATCCAATACGTGGATTTTTAAAAGAATATTTCTTGGATTTTTAAAAGACTATTTTTGGAGGCCTATATAAGGCGTGGATTTTTAAAAGACTATTTTTGGAGGCCTATATAAGGCGTGGATTTTTAAAAGACTATTTTTGGAGGCCTATATAAGGCGTGGATTTTTAAAAGACTATTTTTGGAGGCCTATATAAGGCGTGGATTTTTAAAAGACTATTTTTGGAGGCCTATATAAGGCGTGGATTTTTAAAAGACTATTTTTGGAGGCCTATATAAGGCGTGGATTTTTAAAAGACTATTTTTGGAGGCCTATATAAGGCGTGGATTTTTAAAAGACTATTTTTGGAGGCCTATATAAGGCGTGGATTTTTAAAACACTATTTTTGGAGGCCTATATAAGGCGTGGATTTTTAAAAGACTATTTTTGGAGGCCTATATAAGGCGTGGATTTTTAAAAGACTATTTTTGGAGGCCTATATAAGGCGTGGATTTTTAAAAGACTATTTTTGGAGGCCTATATAAGGCGTGGATTTTTAAAAGACTATTTTTGGAGGCCTATATAAGGCGTGGATTTTTAAAAGACTATTTTTGGAGGCCTATATAAGGCGTGGATTTTTAAAAGACTATTTTTGGAGGCCTATATAAGGCGAGGATTTTTAAAAGACTATTTTTGGAGGCCTATATAAGGCGAGGATTTTTAAAAGACTATTTTTGGAGGCCTATATAAGGCGTGGATTTTTAAAAGACTATTTTTGGAGGCCTATATAAGGGGTGGATTTTTAAAAGACTATTTTTGGAGGTCTATATAAGGCGTGGATTTTTAAAAGACTATTTTTGGAGGCCTATATAAGGCGTGGATTTTTAAAAGACTATTTTTGGAGGCCTATATAAGGCGTGGATTTTTAAAAGACTATTTTTGGAGGCCTATATAAGGCGTGGATTTTTAAAAGACTATTTTTGGAGGCCTATATAAGGCGTGGATTTTTAAAAGAATATTTTTGGAGGCCTATATAAGGCGTGGATTTTTAAAAGACTATTTTTGGAGGCCTATATAAGGCGTGGATTTTTAAAAGACTATTTTTGGAGGCCTATATAAGGCGTGGATTTTTATACCCTACACAACTATGTTGTCAGGGTATTATAGCTTTGTGCAGCCCCAAATGTTTGTAACGCCGCGAAATATTGGTCCTAGACCCACCTTTAAGTATACCGATCGTCATATCTCGACTAGCTGAGTCGATCTAGACATGTGTGTCCGTCCGTCCGTCCGTCCGTCCGTCCGTCCGTCTGTCCATTATAATTTGTAAACACGATACAGGCCACAGTTATGGACCAATCTTCACGAAATTTTGCATGTAGGATGGGTTCTGGCCAATGAAGACCCCTATTGTTTTTGGAAAAGATCGGTTAATATTTAGGGGATGAAATGGACCAAATACTAAATTTTTGTCGGTTTTTCTGGTCGCTCCAGAGGCCGCAATTATGGCCCAAACACCGCGAATTTTTGCATGGAGAAGGGGATCGGGCCAGAGAATAAGCATGCATGTTTTGATAAAGATCGGTCAATATTTAGCGGGTCAAATGGACCCTGACTTTTGTGTGAAAAATGACAAAATTTGTATTCTATGGCATATATATTTACTCCTGGAGGATGTAGACCCCAGGAGTTGATAGCATATCCAAGAGGAGTGGTTGGCCTTTAAATTGATACCAAATATAGTGATGTATCTACTCAGATGTGGGAGTTACAGTCAAATATTTACAGGTGCTTACGTATTCAGATATTATTTAGTAACCCATTACCACATTAGAGGGAGAAATATCGCGCTGATGGCTTTGAAATTTTTCATAAAGTTCCAGTTATGGTCAAGAACAACGCCTACAATTTTCGGTGATGATCAGATTAAAATTTTGGGATGAAATGGACCGAAAACTTAATATTTTGGGTGTTTTCGAGTAGAGTATAATCCGAAAATCTCAACACAACCTACCGTGAAGGTAATCTGGACAAGTAATTAGAAGGACTGTACTGAATATTCGAAAATAGTAAGGAAGAGGTGTTGTTAACCTCTAATCGGACAAGAGGGGTCAAATATCACAAAATATTACTCAGACTCGGAATAAACATCCTCAGAAAGTTAGAGTTCGTGGTAGTTGTGTAGGGTATCGTATGGTCGGCCCCGTCCGACTATACTGCTCCGCTCACTGGTTAAAAGACTATTTTTGGAGGCCTATATAAGGCGTGGATTTTTAAAAGACTATTTTTGGAGGCCTATATAAGGCGTGGATTTTTAAAAGAATATTTTTGGAGGCCTATATAAGGCGTGGATTTTTAAAAGACTATTTTTGGAGGCCTATATAAGGCGTGGATTTTTAAAAGAATATTTTTAGAGGCCTATATAAGGCGTGGATTTTTAAAAGACTATTTTTGGAGGCCTATATAAGGCGTGGATTTTTAAAAGACTATTTTTGGAGGCCTATATAAGGCGTGGATTTTTAAAAGAATATTTTTAGAGGCCTATATAAGGCGTGGATTTTTAAAAGACTATTTTTGGAGGCCTATATAAGGCGTGGATTTTTAAAAGACTATTTTTGGAGGCCTATATAAGGCGTGGATTTTTAAAAGAATATTTTTAGAGGCCTATATAAGGCGTGGATTTTTAAAAGACTATTTTTGGAGGCCTATATAAGGCGTGGATTTTTAAAAGACTATTTTTGGAGGCCTATATAAGGCGTGGATTTTTAAAAGACTATTTTTGGAGGCCTATATAAGGCGTGGATTTTTAAAAGACTATTTTTGGAGGCCTATATAAGGCGTGGATTTTTAAAAGACTATTTTTGGAGGCCTATATAAGGCGTGGATTTTTAAAAGACTATTTTTGGAGGCCTATATAAGGCGTGGATTTTTAAAAGACTATTTTTGGAGGCCTATATAAGGCGTGGATTTTTAAAAGACTATTTTTGGAGGCCTATATAAGGCGTGGATTTTTAAAAGACTATTTTTGGAGGCCTATATAAGGCGTGGATTTTTAAAAGACTTTTTATATATTTTTTTAAAAGGGAGGCCTATATAAGGCGTGGATTTTTAAAAGACTATTTTTGGAGGCCTATATAAGGCGTGGATTTTTAAAAGACTATTTTTGGAGGCCTATATAAGGCGTGGATTTTTGAAAGACTATTTTTGGAGGCCTATATAAGTGGATTTTTAAAAGACTATTTTTGGAGGCCTATATAAGGCGTGGATTTTTAAAAGACTATTTTTGGAGGCCTATATAAGGCGTGGATTTTTAAAAGACTATTTTTGGAGGCCTATATAAGGCGTGGATTTTTAAAAGACTATTTTTGGAGGCCTATATAAGGCGTGGATTTTTAAAAGACTATTTTTGGAGGCCTATATAAGGCGTGGATTTTTAAAAGACTATTTTTGGAGGCCTATATAAGGCGTGGATTTTTAAAAGACTATTTTTGGAGGCCTATATAAGGCGTGGATTTTTAAAAGACTATTTTTGGAGGCCTATATAAGGCGTGGATTTTTAAAAGACTATTTTTGGAGGCCTATATAAGGCGTGGATTTTTAAAAGACTATTTTTGGAGGCCTATATAAGGCGTGGATTTTTAAAAGACTATTTTTGGAGGCCTATATAAGGCGTGGATTTTTAAAAGACTATTTTTGGAGGCCTATATAAGGCGTGGATTTTTAAAAGACTATTTTTGGAGGCCTATATAAGGCGTGGATTTTTTAAAGACTATTTTGGGAGGCCTATATAAGGCGTGGATTTTTAAAAGACTATTTTTGGAGGCCTATATAAGGCGTGGATTTTTAAAAGACTATTTTTGGAGGCCTATATAAGGCGTGGATTTTTAAAAGACTATTTTTGGAGGCCTATATAAGGCGTGGATTTTTAAAAGACTATTTTTGGAGGCCTATATAAGGCGTGGATTTTTAAAAGACTATTTTTGGAGGCCTATATAAGGCGTGGATTTTTAAAAGACTATTTTTGGAGGCCTATATAAGGCGTGGATTTTTAAAAGACTATTTTTGGAGGCCTATATAAGGCGTGGATTTTTAAAAGACTATTTTTGGAGGCCTATATAAGGCGTGGATTTTTAAAAGACTATTTTTGGAGGCCTATATAAGGCGTGGATTTTTAAAAGACTATTTTTGGAGGCCTATATAAGGCGTGGATTTTTAAAAGACTATTTTTGGAGGCCTATATAAGGCGTGGATTTTTAAAAGACTATTTTTGGAGGCCTATATAAGGCGTGGATTTTTAAAAGACTATTTTTGGAGGCCTATATAAGGCGTGGATTTTTAAAAGACTATTTTTGGAGGCCTATATAAGGCGTGGATTTTTAAAAGACTATTTTTGGAGGCCTATATAAGGCGTGGATTTTTAAAAGACTATTTTTGGAGGCCTATATAATGCGTGGATTTTTAAAAGACTATTTTTGGAGGCCTATATAAGGCGTGGATTTTTAAAAGACTATTTTTGGAGGCCTATATAAGGCGTGGATTTTTAAAAGACTATTTTTGGAGGCCTATATAAGGCGTGGATTTTTAAAAGACTATTTTTGGAGGCCTATATAAGGCGTGGATTTTTAAAAGACTATTTTTGGAGGCCTATATAAGGCGTGGATTTTTAAAAGACTATTTTTGGAGGCCTATATAAGGCGTGGATTTTTAAAAGACTATTTTTGGAGGCCTATATAAGGCGTGGATTTTTAAAAGACTATTTTTGGAGGCCTATATAAGGCGTGGATTTTTAAAAGACTATTTTTGGAGGCCTATATAAGGCGTGGATTTTTAAAAGACTATTTTTGGAGGCCTATATAAGGCGTGGATTTTTAAAAGACTATTTTTGGAGGCCTATATAAGGCGTGGATTTTTAAAAGACTATTTTTGGAGGCCTATATAAGGCGTGGATTTTTAAAAGACTATTTTTGGAGGCCTATATAAGGCGTGGATTTTTAAAAGACTATTTTTGGAGGCCTATATAAGGCGTGGATTTTTAAAATCCTCTTCCACTCCCCTTCAGGTTTTAGTTGCTGCACCCAAAAGTGTTCATTTTTGCCCAGACAAGTGTAGCTGCTCTCCGACATTGTTGGTGAAACTAGTTAACCCTGTGGTGTCAACCATTTCTGGTGATGTGGAAAATTGTATTTGTTGTTGTCACTTTTTCTATGATTTTCATATGGCTGCAACTTGTTCATTCTTGTCTAAACTTATTTTAACCAAATATGGTCAAATTTGGAATATAGTTGTTTTTGAAAATAATTCATGTCGATTTGTATTTTTGCAGTTTCTATTTTTTTTTTTTTTTTTTTGTGGTTCGACTTAGGCTGTCATTACCTATTTCACGATAACAATTAATTGATTATTTATGTTTCTTTTCATTGATATGTTGTTTTTATGATCTTTTTGTGGGTTGTTTCCACAAAACTGATTTATTAACGGTTTCAATCGATGATTGAAATAATTATGAATTAATTAAGGGGTGTAGGTTTCAACTGGGTGGCATAAGGTGCCGACATACGACTTTGATTGAAATGCGTTTTGTAATGATACCAGTTTTTAATTTGCATATTTCTTGGACCCAAACTATAAATAACAGCCATCGGAAATTTTGCATATGGCATTTCAAAACAAACTTTGCCGATATCTTATCAAAAATACTTCCTTGTCACTCTGATATAAATGAAAGTCTACACATCGATTTCCGTTTAAGACTGGATGCCGACAACTCACTCGTGTGAGCTGTCTTCGCACTCAGTGAGTGTGCAATGAATAATTTATTAAAAAAAAATAGAAAAATAGTATTTATAAGTTGCGGCTTTTATTGTTCATAGAATTTGTTAAAACACCACTCAACATGTGAACATGTTATGCATGACTAACTGCGTAAGCAAGTTTTATAAAAATAAGAAACAAAATTTAAAGCCTATGTTTAGGCTTAAACAAAAATACAAGAGATCATGGCTAAGAAAAAACTTAAACAAATATTCTTTTAAAAGTCCACCCCTTGGAAAAAATTATTCTTTAAAAAATCCACGCCTTTTATAGGCCTTGAAAAAAATTATTCTTTTAAAAATCCACGCCTTATATAGGCCTTGGAAAAAATATTCTTTTAAAAATCCACGCCTTATTTGGGCCTTGAAAAAAATTATTCTTTTAAAAATCCACGCCTTATATAGGCCTTGGAAAAAATATTCTTTTAAAAATCCACGCCTTATTTGGGCCTTGAAAAAAATTATTCTTTTAAAAATCCACGTTCAAAAAATATTCTTTTAAAAGTCCACGCCCTAAAAAAATATTATTTTAAAAATCCACGTCCTAAAAAAGTCTTCTTTAAAAAATCCACGCCTTTATAGGCCTTGGAAAATTTTTACACACCTTCTATATGCGTAGATGTTTTCCGATTTTTATACCCTTCACCACACTGTGGTACAGGGTATTATGTCTTTGTGCATATGTTTGTAACAGGCAAATGGAATCGAGAAAGACCCATGGTTCCTTTTGAGAACATGCATAGAATCACTTTCTGAGTCGATTTACGCATGTCCGTCCGTCCATGTATTTTTGTTAACAAAGTGCAGGTCGCATTTATGATCCGATTTGGTTGACAGTTCAATTTGGCACAGTTCACTTATTTGGCCCAAGGACGAACCCTATTTAAATTGGAGAAAATCGGTCCAGATTTAGATATAGCTCCCATATATAGTTTCGTCCGAGAAAGTGCGCTGTGCAAACTTTCTCAGGTCCATGCTTATGTGTGCGGAGTTTTGTTGGAATCGGTTCAGATTTAGATATAGCTCCCATATATATAGTCGTCCGATTTTATGTGAATGATGCACCAAACACCCAATATTTGTCCAATTGAGACAAAATTTTGCACAGAGTACTGAATCATATGCAAATTGATGTCTGCGAAGTTTTTTTTTAAATCGGTTCAGATTTAGATATAGCTCCCATATATATATAGTCGTCCGATTTGTTGTGAATGATACACCAAACTCCCAATATCTGTCCGATTAGGACAAAATTTTGCACAGAGTACTGAATTAGGTGCAGACTGATGTCTGCGAAGTTTTGTTAAAATCGGTTCAGATCTAGATATAGGTCCCATATATAGTTTCGTCCGGTTTTTTTGGTGAATGATACACCAAACTTCCAATATTTGTCCGATTGGATCAAAGTTTTGCACAGAGTATGGCATTAGATCCAGACTGATGTCTGCGAAGTTTTTTTATCGGTTCAGATTTAGATATAGCTCCTATATATAGTTTCGTCTGATTTTTTTGTGAATCATACACCAAACTCTCAATATTTGTCCGATTGGGACAAAATTTTGCACAGTGTTCTGAATTAGGTCCAGACTGATGTCTGCGAAGTTTAGTTAAAATCAGTTAAGATTTAGACATAGCTCCCATATATAGTTTCGTCCGATTTGTTGGTGAATGATACACCAAACTCGCAATATTTGTCCGATTGGGACAAAATTTTGCACAGAGCATTAGATCCAGATAGATGTCTGCGAATTTTTTTTCAAATCGATTCAGATTTAGATATAGCTCCCACATATAGTTTCGTCCGATTTTTTTCTGAATGATAAGCCAAACTCCCAATATTTGTCTGATGGAGTAAAATTTTGCATAGCGAATGTTATTGAGAGAAAAAAAATTATGCGTGATAAGGTTTGTTGAAACCGGTTCAGATTTTGATATAGGTCTTATATATATTTTCGTTCGATTTTATGTAAATGGTGGTTACACGAAATTTGGCAGAGGGTATTAAATTGAATATAGAGTGATTACAAAAAACAAATGGTGTATGCAACGGTTGCTCAATTAGGTCCATGTGTTTATATATAGCTCCCATACATAATATAACTAGATTTCATACAAATGGTACACCAAAGAATCCAAGTTTGTACGTTTGACATGCAATTTTTCATTGATTTTAGAATGGTATGTGCATGGGGTTTTTTTCTATTGGTTCAAATATCTATCATTTAATTTCGCCCGATTTCATCTCAATGGTCCTCCAAAGATTCTATCTACAGGATATTGTAGATATTAACATGTCTTGCATGTACCCAAAGTGGTGAAGGGTATCATATAGTCGGCCCCGTCCGACTTTTGAACTTTACTTACTGTTTTTTTTTTAATTCCTTTGAAAATCTATTGTACCCCACCCATCTCCAGCATCTAAGCCAAGCACAAACTTTGGTGCATCTTCAAACATCAAATTCCAAAGAATGTTTGTGTTTGTTTGCTAACAAAAACAACAACAACAACAGCAACAAAACCTCACAAAAGAATGTTAATTATTTATGTTAGAAAGCTCACACATTGTTAACACAACAGCAGAATGTCATGCAAAAGAAAAGCTATACACAACAATAAACTCTCAATTATATATTCGTTAGATGAGAGATTTTGTAAACAAACTCCGCTTAATATGACACTCTTAAACATTTTATAAGAGAGATTTTGAAAAGTGAGGCAATAATTATTAATTCTGTTACAATAAATTAAGAGATTTTATTATCGTTAAATATAACACTGAAGTGCAAATTTTGTATCGATTTTATTGACTCATCAAATTTCTTGCAAAAAAAAAAAAAAATCGAAACCACAGGAAACGTATGATGAGGCATCAATTATTGGAATTTATGATAAAAATGTTTAACACAAAAATTAAGCACTTGCTAATAAATTGTATCTTATCAATTACCATGACTGAATATAAATATACAGAAATTAAATTATGTCACGAATGGATGGACTTTTTAGGGTACTGCACTATGGGGTATATGATCCCTCCCTGACATGCAGTAGTGTTTGTATATACAAACCAGTAAGGAAAGTAGTAAAGTCGGTCTGGGCGGACTATATGATAGCCTTCACCACTTTAGGTATATTCTACATATCGACGCCTCCGAAGAATAGTATGCTAAGTCTGAAAAGTGAGTTTTTCAGCCGAAGCTCTCAAAGTATGGAAGTTTCTTAAATCTTACGTGCCATGCTAAGTACATTTTTTGCTTATAACTTTGGTTTGGATTGGCCGATGATTAGCAAAATTTCAGATAATTTAAATTAAGGACCGTAGTATCTAAAAACGCAAAGAACTTTAAAACATGCTAAGTCGACTTAGCATACTAGGGTTCGGAGGCGTCGATATGTATCCTAACAACTTTATGTCAATGTTCCTTCGAGGGAACATTGAACGAATTTAAATATGTGATTTTTATCTATAAGTGATCCGACTACCATCAATCCATGCCCTTCTGCAACCTATGCTAATTTGATTTCATATGGGTAGATTTAGAGTCCTTTGCGTATAATGGGACAGATTTGTGTAAATCGATTAATAGCACACTTGATATTCGGTATGCCGCAATCAGACAAAAAATAAAAAAAACAATAATGTCAGTTTCAATTTGATACGTTGTGCAAACTTTCGTGTCAATCGGACAAACATTAGGAGTTTGGTTCACAATTTACCTAAAAACCATTTTAATGTAAATCTTAATTCCGATTTACATGGGAGCTATGTGTATCTAATTCTGAACCGATTTTCAGGAAACTTAACACACATCATTTTAGGCTTTATTCAGTACGCTATACCAAATTTCGTGCAAATCGAAAGATATATAGGGACTTTGGCACACCATTTACTATAAATCGGACGAAAATATATATGGGAGCTATATCTAAATCTGAACCGATTTTCACGAAACTTGGAAGACATCAGTCTAGGCTCAATACAGTACGTTGTGCCAAATTTCGTGTAAATCTAAATATAGGGACTTTGGTGCACTAATTACCTAAAATCGGACGAAAATATATATGGGAGCTATATCTAAATCCAAGTCGATTTTCACGAAATTTTACACACATCGTTTTTGACTTAATTCAGTACGCTATGGTAAATTTCGTGCAAATTGAAAGATATATGTGGACTTTGGTGCACCACATACATTAAATCGGACGAAAATATATATGGGAGCTATATCTAAATCTGGACCGATTTTCACAAAACTTTACACACCTGATTCTAGGCTTTATACAAATCCAAATTTCGAAATGATGATATCTAGAGTCTTTGGTACACTATTTACTTTAAATCGGACGAAAATATATATCAATTAAGTACGCTATGCCAAATTGCGTGCAAATCGAAAGCTATATAGGGACTTTGGTGCACCATTTACATAAAATCGGAAGAAAATATATATGGGAGCTATATCTAAATCTGAACCTATTTTCATGAAACACACATTAGTCTAGGCTGAATTCAGCACGCTATGCCAAATTTCGTGCAAATCGAATGATATATAGGGACTATGGTGCTCTATCTAAATTTGAACCGATTTTCTCGAAACTTAACACACGTCATGTTAGACTCAATTTAGCACAATATGTAAAATTTCAAGCAAATCGAAAGATATATAGGGACTTTGGTGCACCGTTTACCTTAAATCGGACGAAAATATATATGGGAGCCATATCCTAATCTAAACCGATTTTCACTAAACTTGGCACACATCATTATAGACTCAGTTAAGTACCCTATGCCAAATTGCGGGAAAATCGAATGATATATAGGGACCAATATGGTTCGTCCTTGGGCCAAATAAATGAGCTGTACCAAATTTCATCCAATTCGAATCATAAATGCGACCTGTACTTTGTTTACAATTTAACATGGACAGACAGACGGACGGACATGCATAAATCGAATTAGAAAGTGATTCTATGCATAGTCTTAAAAGGAACCATGTATTTATCTCGTTTTTTTTTTGCCTGTTACAAACATATGCCCAAATATATAACACCCTGTACCACAGTTTGGTGAAGGGTATAAAAAGAAATAAATAGAAAAACGTAAATATGACAAGAAATACTTACCAATCGTCATTCGTAGATATGGCAATGCTCTGAAGCTTTACTGAGAGCCCACATTGCAAGACAGTGATAGAAAGAGATCAACGACGGCGTCGAGAGCGAGGTCTATTTACTACAGGCACGGGCAGAGCATAAAAAATTCTGTTCTCCCGCACTTGTCTTTGGGTGTGTGTCAATGGTTTTTCAATTGGTTCAGTTGAATGTGTGTGAGAGAATAGTGATACTTACTCTCGCGAGAGTGCACGCGTGCGGTGTTTCGCCCGACTGTGATTTACTAATAATCGATCAAATGAAAACCGGTAGTAATTCAGAGAGATTGACTGAGAGAACAAACATAAACATGGCGTCGACGTAGACGTAGACTGTGCCGTTAGATTACACACTGCACGGTACAAATGCGCCATTAAAGAATTGACAAATAAAAACAAACGAAACACTAAATGTGTGCAAAAAGCACTGAGAAAAGCTTGGCATTTTTTTTATAATTTATTGAAATTACAATTTTAACACACACACACTTATTATATTATATATAATATTACACACCTAATTTTTTTTTAACAAACGACCGAAACGAAAGATGGTAAAACGCGACACGGACCGAAACGGGTTTTTGTGACATCTTGCCAAAACGAAAGCTGCAAACAAACTGAGCTCAAACTATGGGACAGGGTTGCCAACACTTAAACATATTGGAAGCATTTGTTCTTATGCTGAAGCCTGCAATGTAAATCCATATTACTTAACGATTCATCAATGCTCAGACGAAATGGCTGAAGCTAGAATCATAACATTTGGGTTGAGTGATACTCTTGGTGCAAAGGTGTCAGATTAGGATGGGTTTTTGGAAATTCGTACTAGAACGATACGAAAAGTACTAAATGTGTTACCATTTGTACTTGGCGAACCAATGGAGCTAGAACACTTAAATTTGAAATGAGGGTCAGCAAAGGGTTTTTTTGACGTTCGAACTATAAGTATCCGAAAAGTAATAAAATGTATAAAACTAGGTGCAAATTCTTAGCATGTGAATGGATAGAGCTAAAAACTTGAAATTTTGGATGTGAATTAAGGGTTAGGTGTACGTCCAATTTGAATTTGGAGAAACGGGTGGAGCTGAAAAATAATATTACCGTCGGAAATTTTAAATTAATATTACCGTCGGAGTGGAGGATTGGGATATGAAGGTAGTTTTGGATATTTTTAGTTATGAGTACGAAAAGTACAAAATGGTACTATATTTGGTACAATTTGGATTTCGGTGAACCGATCGAGCTGGAACACTGAAATTTGGAGATAAGATTACTACAGCATTGTAGAATTGAGGTATATGTACTAAATTTGGTAAAATTTGAATTGTGGGTACCCCCAATAAGGCTGAAATCCAGAAATTTGGAAAGTTTGGATAACTATTGGGTTGTACGATTGAGATATGTAAGAAGTTTTGAAAATTTCTACTAATGTGTACTAAATTTGGTACAATTTTGCTTTAGGTGAACCGATAGAGCTGGAACACTGAAATTTAGAAATCACATTGTTGTTGGAGTGCAGGAAGTAATTTTCGAAATTTGTACTTATGGGTACTAAATTTGATATAATTTGGATTTAGATGAACAGATAGACCTAAAATCCAGAAATTTGAAGTTAGAATTACAGTTGAGGTGTAGGATTGTGGTATGTGAGGAGTTTTGGAAATTCGTGTAGAAAATTCCTGGATTTAGAAATTTTCCAAATTTTGAGACTTTGTTGGGAAGATAAGGAATAAATAAATGGGTCCCATCTTCGAAAAATATCTAGATTTGGTAACAATAATAGTTTGTGCAAAGTTTTGTTCAAATCGGATAATACCATCGCATCATACCGTAAAAATTAAAAATTTGCATGGGAGGTACAAGAAAGAGAGGAACAATATTTCCCATTTCGAATTTGAGTTAAGTTTAGAAGAAATATTGCGATATAAAAAATTTAGATGAAATTGGTTTCTCCCTTCGAGAGACATTTGTAAATCGACTCCAAATTGTCTGTAATGGATGGATGGTCCAAAGAAACATATGGATGTTGGTATAAATATCAACATAGGTCCATGATTTTACATACCACCCATATATGCGTTGATATCCATTGTCAATATTTTAGGGGTTTATATAGGTTCATTTTCGATATTTTTTGACATAGCTCCTATAGAAAGGTCACGGCATTCTAATAGTTTTCTCATCGAACTGACTATTTAACATATCTGATCATAGAGTTTTAAACGCATTTTTTTTTTTTGCGGAAATTTTTCTATATTTGTCCATGTTTTGATATTGCCGCCCATTGTCGATTTTTTTAGGTTTTAGTGCCGAATTTACGTAATGGATTCCTGTGTTGACATAGTCAGTATATAAATGCCCCGATTTTTTGACTTTTTAGTCAAATTTTGTCCTAAAGTTTGTGGTTCTTGGAGAGCATTTTTTTAAAATTTTCGGTATTAGTCGAGCCCCATAGCATGGTGCCACCCCCATTTTTGGTATTATAAATTTTTACACGAATTCTCTTATCGAAGAATCTATAATATTGGCAAATCACATTCCTGGTGAATAAACAACTTCTTTCTAAAAATTAATAAATATAGGGTTAATGTTTTCAAGAAGTCCCTATACAAATACTTACTTAGCTGGCTTGTGACAGAACTTTCGTTCCATAAGCCGAGCTTAAAAAATATTTCCAGGCGCGACGGTTTTTTGTGCAGTTTTTTGAAAGACCATATTCGGCAATGTTGTCTGTCACTTGATCTTTCCATCTTATTCGCGGCCTTCCCCTTCTGCGTGAACCATCAGCTGGTTCGATTTTATATGCCTTTTGGGCTGGGGCATCTTCATACTTTATCACAACATGACCTAGCCAACATAATCGCTGCAGTTCGATACGTCTGACTATGTCGATGTCCGAGAATAGATGGTACAGCTCATGGTTCCTTCGACGGCGATATTCACCGTCGATGCCGATCGGGCCATAAATCTTTCAAACACAAGGTATGAGAATTTTCCTACCCCAGTTTTCCAAGTTAAGATTCTGTAATTTGGAACATTTTTTTTAGAGCATTAACAACAACAAATCGATATTCCTTTCTTAAAGAACCGATTCTGCCCAGACAATTTGACACCTTGTCCAATAGACCCCAATGAACATTTAATTGTCTAAACAAACAAAAATAACACTCATACGCGATGATGATGATTAATGCAATGCAAATATTTACACATCACAAAAATAAAAATCTAAAAACAAAACGCAATCTAAATTCCTTATCAAAAAAATTAAATCATTCAATTTAAAATTAAAAAAGAAACATCATAAAACGAAAGCAAATTCTCTGAAAAAGAATTTGTTAACCAAACATTTTATTTGCAGTGTGAAATAGGCATTAAGAGACATTATTAAATAAAGAGTAATGAATTTTATGTGAATAAAAATAAGAGCGCCCCAAAATAAACAAAGAAATCAACAAAACAAACAAAAATAAGCACGCACACACTTTGCAGAGAGAAGAAAAAAAAACAACAACAATAATAAAGGGGAGCCCTTATCAAGTTTATTTACTTTGGAGAGCCAAGCACAAGCAAGCCAAAGAGCCAAGCACACACACACACATTTGTTGCTGAGTGTGATCATTGTGGTTTTAATTAAAAGAGAGGGAGAGCGTGCAAGAGCAGCGCCCCAATTAGAGAGCCATAATGTATGGTTCACGTAATCTCCGCAACAATGGCTCTTTACAACAGAGTGGCCCCAATAATAATAACAGCAGCGTCGCCGGCAGCGGCAGCAGCAATGACAACAAAGCCGGTCGTTATGGTATTGGTGGTGACAATAACAGCAACAACAACACTACACTAGCAATGGCAACAACGCAAGCAATGAATAACAGTGGTGGAATTCATTTGCCCAATGCAAATACAACACAGCCTTTTACTGGCGGTGGTGGTGGTTTTGCGTTTATGGGAGCAACAGGGCAGCCACAACAGCAACAACAACTACCACAGTCACATCATACCAACATTTATCGTAACTGTAGTAGTGGTGGAGCTACGACGGCAACGCCGTCATCGTCGTCATCGGCAAAGCCAGTAAATTCTCCGTTTGTTGGACAAACGCATTCAGTTGAAGGTGGATCGCGTGCGCAGACGGTTGATACGATTAATAATAGTCCGATACAAAGTAGAAATCAGAGTCAGAAAAAACACCAGCAACAACAACAACCACAATTAGTACCACAAACGTCACCCGAATTTGCAACGGCAATCAATCAATTGAAAGAGCAATTTTGCCAAATAAATTTAAAGAAGAAGAATACGCCGCAAACGAACGGTGTCGTTGCCGCAGCGACAACAGCAAATAATCCACACGCGAATCTTTTGCATAATAACCCAATAAATTCGGCAATTGTTGCTGGTCAACAACAACAACAAACACAAGAACAACACCAACGAAATTTTTACAATAATTTGCTGCCGCAAACGAATTTTACGAAAAGTAGTGATTTGAATAGTGAATTTATCCAACAACAAAAACAACAACAACTAACAAATTGTCAAAATCCAATAAAAAATCCCAGTGGCAATAGTAGTGGTTGTGGTGGAGTTGTTGTAACAAAAACAACAACCTTAAATTTACCCGTGACATCATACGCTGCCACACAACAACAACAAGTTCAGCAGCAAGAATATCCTGTTGAACAAATTTATTACAGTGACAACAACAACACAAATACATACACATACACATATAATCCACAGGTGGGTGTTTTATTTTCATTTGTTTTTTGTTCTTCTTCTTTGTTCGCTACGCTTTGCTGCATTTTTTGACAATTGGAGAGTGGTATTTTTTTACAATGACAGACACAAAGTGACATTCCAGTAATGTTGACACTTCTCGTGGAATTTTTGAAGTTTCATTTATTTACATTTTGCTTTGCAATTGCTTGAGGAGAGAATTTAATTTGGGAGTGTTTCGGAGTATTTATCATAGAGATCTCAATTCACCTGAGAACTATTTTAATCGCTAGAAAAATTAAATCATTGTTAAAAAATTTTCTATAGAGAAAAAGAGGCTGTATTTTTCTATGCACAAAGAATCAAACCTCAGTTTATGAGGTTTAGAGAATATAACCTTTTTTAAAAAAATTGGCTCTCAGTTCCAACTGACAAAAATTGGAATCCCAAATGGATCAAAATATATGGACCTTATAACCCTAAAAACCTGTCGGCAACCCGCGTAGACCCTGTCGGATGTATTCCAAAGGAGAAAATCTAAACCCTATATTTACCGAATCGATGGACTTTGAAAAAATATTTAATGCAGAAATACTTCCCCTAAACAAGGTATAAATATTTACCTCTGGTAAAAATATACAAAAATTGTGTCGTTTTTATTAAACTAGAGCTGTTCTGAAAAAATCAGATGTCAGTTCCAACAGAGTTTAGTAAAAACGACCAGATTTTTTTAAATTTTTTTTACCAGAGATAGTTATTTTTACCCTAATTATGGGAATGAATTTTTTCTTTGGGGACCCGTCTATGCGATTTTTTGATCCGGAAGTCCGGGTACGGTACCTGGTTCGACGGATCCGATTAATATAAAATGAGTATAATTTTAGAATGGGGTTATATGAAACCGTTTGATTTTTGGAACCTGATTTTTTTGAAAAACCTCCTGAAAGTAGAACAAGGGCCCATTATAGTCCCTCACCAGTACTGACTCAAATGATAAGGCCCATACCTTTTGATCCACACCAGATACAGCCATATTAGGATGGTGAGGGACTGTATCTCCCAAACGATTTGAGATAACCCCTTCATACAGCCACTCAATTTTCATTGAGGATCTGTAGAACCGGATACACGTACCCGAACTTCCTCTGTTTATACAAGTTTATTTTTTAGAAATTTTTTAAATTAATTTTTAATTTGTTTTTAAAGAATGATTATCAGACCTTTATTCTGTATACAAAAAACGAGTTAAGTCGGGATCTGTATTAGGAGGATTTTTTCTATAGAAAAACATCACACCTTTGTTCAGCAGCGGTAAATGTATTCAAATTTGCAAGGTTTGAATCAAATCGGAAGTTCTGGGCCGATATCCTCCGTCAACGAAATTGTTCTAAGTTTGGAATAAATATTACGATGTGCAAAGTTTCAATGAAATCGGTTACTCGCTTCGAGAGTATTCGTGCCGGCCAGACAGACGGACGGAATTTGTAAATCGACTCGAAATTGTCTGAAACGGATTTGGGCCAAAGAAACATGAACATGATATGTATTTAACCTCATTAGCCATAAGGGACGGTATAAAAAGCCCCTAACTAGGCACAAAACCCCTCAGTTTCGCAGCTCAAAATTAGACCTCAGTTCATCTGAGGTCTCATGTGAGAATATTTTTCTGTACAAAGAATATCGGACCTTAGATTATAATGAGGACATTTGTTTTAGAAAATAAGACTCATGTCCGAACTTAGTGCATTATTTTAGATAAGAATCAGACTCCAGATCTAAAATGCTCCCAAATTCTTACGTATTTGTCAAACACACTATAAATTTCCCGACTTATTTTTAGGTATTATTATGTCAAAAGCAAGTTTGTTGCTCCACAATTATGCTCTTCATTGTGTTGGACAATTTCGTTCCTGAAGCGGTTCGAGCATTTTAGGTTAGTTTCTCAAAAGGACCCAGGCCATTCATTTCAAACGTTATATTGGCACATGTGAGTTTATTCGGCCAATGAACGGCAATATCTACATCAAGGCCAGGCACAGATCCGTTTTTACGCTCGTTTTCACACAAATTACTTTCAAAGAGAGCAGGAGTGTAGGGGATTACCTGATGCGAATATATCTGAACAATTGGGTCAAAAGAAACTGAACAGAAAACCCGGTCCTAGTTCATTTCCTCAAAAAGATATGAAATCAGGTCGGAAGTAATTTAGCTGTGGATGTTGACCTGTAAAAATCCGATTTTCCAATATTTTACCTTATGAGCTGATGATTTAATCGCAAAAACCGGTCGGATATTAAATGTTCCCCCCGACAAAATTACATGTTCGAACAATAATTGTAATCAAAAGAATTGGTCCATCAACTTACTTATCAAAAATTGACTCTTGTCCAGGAATTTCAGAGAGCATTTCGGCATAAAACGCAAAAAAAGAGGTTTCGTTGTTGTAGCTGAACAGAATACATTTTCGTGTCCTCATGTAAGTGATCTATTTGAGACATGAGTCCTCAGGGCGACATTCTGACAGTATTGAATGTTTCATTGCGCAGTGACGTTAGCGGACCGCAATTGAGCCGCATAGTTTACCGTCCTATTCACATACTGCTGGGTAGTGACTTTCACAACTTGTTCCCTGCACGAACGACTTATAAAGGCTATCGAATCTGATCTTTATAACCTTGGGGTAATAAGTGATCGGAATTATGGACCCACCGACTTGCAAAGGTAGCCGCATATACGCTGTCCTGTTTGTACATTTTCATATTCTGCTATATCCGTGAAATTCAACTTATCGCAAATGTCATTAGTTTTGCCACAGATGCCATGATCGTACAATTATTCGCGTTCGGAACGATCCGAAGTGATGTACCTAGTTCAGATCGTTCATTTCTGGAAATAGTTCTAGGGAACTATTTCCTTTCCGAACGAACCGATTCTCCATTTGATATGTTATTTCTGAATTTCAAGAACGACTATCGTTCACAATCCAACGTTTCGAACACGCCAAACGTTCGACGTCCTCAAACAGTTTGGCATGATTGACGGAGCCCTTTCGTTATATGCGAGGAAATGGCGTGCAAAGCTATTGTTGTACTATGCTGCTTAAGGAATCCGTATTAATGTTTGACAGCCTCAGCAAAGTTTCAATTTGTAATTATCAATTTAAAGATTTTATTTATTTATTATTCAAATTTTAAATCCGTTTTAGAACTCCACTTAAAATAGCATTAGTTCATCCCAATAGCTTATTTGCTTCCGTCTAACCAGTACTTTCAAAATGTGTATTTTTTACCACTACCAACCAAAACTATGTTACTGAACTTTAAATGTTTTAATTTTGCTATGTTTTTCCCCTCTCAGTTTATGAATATGAAGTCACAACCAGCCACCACCATCTACCCTAATAATAAAACTAACACACATCAGCACACAAACAACATTTCGCACATGTTTAAATAATAAAACAATAGCAAGAAAGAACTAACAACAACAAAAATAACAACAGCGACGACACCGGTGCAAATTTCATACAAAATTTGTCGGCAACAACAAACAACCACAAGAAGAAGATATTAATCGTGGCAAAACAGCAACAACAAAAATAATCTAACACACAAACCTATTCGTTTTATGAAATTCTCATTTGTTGATATCTCGGTAAAGTAGACTCTCTCTCACCTTCTCTGGTGTTCAACGAGAGTGGTCTTTGCCCAGCCGAAAAAAAAACAAATCTACCTTAGCCCATGGGTATAATAACAAATTGTTTGTTGTTGCTGTTCATCATTGCCGGCCACTGTCGTTGAATATTTTTCTTCCTCCTTTTCTTCTACTTATTGTCATTTATATGTCTCTGTGTTTGATATGACATATCTCTGCTCTTTTCTTCTTCTTCTATGTGTGTTGCCCCCAAAATAGTTGTTTATTTCGGTTTACGTTTATTTTAATTCCTTCAATTTGTTTTATCATTCCCACTTTTTTGCCTGCTCTTGCACGATTGTTAGGTGTGCGTGTTAGGTTGTGTATTTCACCGTTCATTGTTGTTTTTGTTGTGTGTCTTGTGACTTTCTTTCTATGCTGTGACTGCTGCTGCCCGGTGTCTCTATCTCTGCCAACGTCGCTGCTGCTATGACTGCGATCTGTACTCGGTTGCAAAGCTTTCTTGTGTGAATGAAGCACGAATGCCGCAGCGATCACACTGCACGCACACTTGTACACACATACACAGTAGTGGAACTTAATGTGTTGCGTCTGTCCACCAGACACTGAAGTAACAACAATAACAAATATCCATCCAACTGCCAGAGTTCAAGTTCTATTTTTCTTTTGAATTTCTTTCTACCCAATTGCATTTTAGTTGTTGAGGAGAATGAAGTTTTGTTCTGTTTCGTTGTTGTTGTTGTGATTAGCATTAGTGTGCCAAATTTTTTGTTGCTCTCCTAATTGTTCTCTTGTGCTTGGTTGTATGGGAGATATATGAGCATAACATGCTTTGTTTTGGGGGAAATAATCCCCATGAATAGATTTATAGGGAAAAATATAGTAATCAAAGGATTTTTTGCAAAAATGGGCATAGATTGGAAGGGGGGATATGCAAATAAAAATGTATAATTTGATTTTTGATGGAGTTTTTAATCTGTAGAATTTTTTTTTTATATAAAATTGTCATAATAATAAATACATTGCTACTACTCCTAGGATGTTTGCTATTGAAAAGGACCTAGCTTTACGTCTAATAAATAATCTAAATTATTTTCGTATTGCTGCCGATTTAATAATTGCGGAGTGTAGCTAACGGACATGGAGGCCCGACCCATATTTTATTAATTCGTTAATAAGTCTTCGAATAATAATAACTTTTATAAAGAGCCCTCTATCCATAAAATACCTCTATAATGCCTATAAAAGCATATTATGGTGATCATCGTTAAATTTAAAGTTTAGTTTACATACAACCCTGACCTTTACCAACATATTTTATAGTTCCGTACTATTTTTGTTTATTATTTTACATTTTTAACCCTGACCGACGCACATCTATTTTCAATGGTTTGTAAAATTATATGTAAGGAAATTCCATAAAAAGCTTATCCATAACAACATTTTTAACCAAAGTTGGTAGAACGTGACGATTGACTGAAATTCATAAAAATACATTGATTAGGGCATTTCCTGTAAATAAAATTTTGTTGTAATTTCAGTTAGACGAGTAAAATCGGTGAACTCAAAAAAACTATAATTTTAAAATTGTTTCCCAAGGAAGAATGTTTTTATGCATTTTTTCTGAAATGGAATTTTGTATTTTTTCTTAAATAAGCAAGGGCTCTTAAGGCTCTTCAATATTTAGTATTCCTGAGCTCCGATTTGTTTATAGGTATAAATGAAGTATGTGTATTGATTTGTGTTTATTTTATTATTTGGTGACAACTTACTTTCACCCTAGTTAAATGATAAAAATATGTTATGCAGTATTGATTCACATTATCCTTTAAATTTCGAAATTCCAAATTTTAACTCAAAATGGGTAATGTCACATTATGGGCCTATTTTTTGGAATTTTACTAAAACAAATAAAATGGTTTGATACCGTTTAAGAAGTTGCAAACGGAATGACGAAATGCAGAGCTCACCTAAGAAAGATTATCTGTTCAGCTCATCAACAAAGTCCTCCTTCGGTTTCCAAGGTTTAGCACGTCAACAGTTCTATAACCTAACATCAGCTCGTCTATAAAAGAATCCTGACTTTAGCACGTGCATGAAAGACTTCTTTGCTATATAAAGACAACCTTTAACTCACACTCACTTCAGCTCCTCTATGAAAAATTTTACCTGTAGTTGACCTATAAAGTATTCTCTTTGCTCTATAAAGGCTATCTGCTAGAGACAGAACATTTGTCCCATAAATAAAAGCTTAGAAACTATTTCCAGGCGTGTCGATCTTGTGCGAAGTTTTTTTTTCGATGTCAATGGCCATGTTTCGATTTGGCCACATTCCATTTTACTTTTGGCCTTCCACTTCTGCGTGAACCATCAAGTAGGCTCGTTTTTATATACCTCTCATCCATTCGCCTATCAAAGCCTAGCCCCCTCAGTTGCCACATCTCGATACATCCGACCATGTTAATGTCTGTGTATAGATGGTATAGTTCGTGGTTCGTTCGACATCGATATTCGCTGTCGACGCAGATCGACACATATATTTGTTGGAAAAATGTTCTCTCAAAAGCAGTCTCGTCTGATTGCGCAAGTATCAATGCTTCAGATCCATACAATACCAAAGTCTTGTAGGGTGTAAATGTCATCTGGCGAGAGATAATATAGATCCGGTGTTAGACCATAGCAGCATCTATTACCCAATACTATCCTTCTACGAATCTCAAAACTAATGTCATTTGTTTTAATTAGGGAGATACCTAGGTAGATAACATTTCTGACTACCTTAAAACTGTAGTTTTCAAATTCCACAGTTGGTCCGAGTCTACAGGAGGTCAAATTTTGATCTTTGAATAAATCACAAGTCGGCTTAATTACTTGGTTTATTATGGAAAAGTCCAAATTGCCCAAAAATTACACTTCTGATCATACCATGGGGTTTGTGATGGTGGTCTTTGGTATCCAAGTGTAGCTTTTGTGGCATTTTGTAGGGAGTGGGCAATTCTTTGTCGTATTTCAGGTGGGCAAGTTGAGCCGAGAAGGCTTCTGCTATCTGTTGTGTTTGCAGCTTTTCGATGTCGAGTTTCCGTGTTGTGTTAGATCGCATATTTGTTGGTACATTAAAACAAGTTCGAATTTTTACTGCTACAAGGAATCGATATTCGCTTCTCGAATCCATCGAACGTCTAATACACTGAATGCATGTCTTTCGATCAATTTGATTTTTTGCTGTTTGATCGGAAGAAAGACATGTGGCGAAGTCTCATGCTATTACTTCATGGAGGCTTAATTTTCCCGAAGTTGTGCCAAAGATATGTTTCCTCTCGATTTTTGCAGCGGCCATCGGCTGTTTGTGGGCGCTCGTAGAATATGTATTTGGTTTGCTTATATTTGTATTCGATCGGAGCGTTGGCGCAAATGAGATTGATGTAGAAGAACTTCGCTGGGGTGAATATGGAGACGAAATCTTTTATTAGTCTTGTGTCGTTCCTGAACGACCTAGTTGAACTGAACGAGTGAACGGCATTGTTAAATTTTCATTCACTGAACGATTTTGTTTACAAAACGCCGTCGTTCACTAAACGAACCCAGTGAGAACGGCGAAACGGCGTCGGTCACTGAACTATATTGAACTTTATTCTAGACCTTCAGAACAGTTTCCTATCTGTTAAAATGATGATGTGATGCTCGAAAGGCCAAATACAAATAATGCAGTTGAGTTCTAAGCATAGCTTGAGGGCAGTAAATAATTTGAAGCTTTTTGATCAAAAGACAAATGGTAGGAAGTGTGGAGCTGGAAACCAGGGAAGAAGTGTCAAAAATGTCCAGAGCAGCAACTGCAGTTCAAAAGTGTGGAGCCGAATATAACGTAGGTTTGACATTGGACACCACCCACTTAAATGTGGAGAAAATAGATAGACAAGTCTTCGAATGGTTATAAAAGGTAAAATTTTTTTTACGGTTGGTGGATCTGACAGAGCTTAATTACAATGCGGTACCATACTAATTGAACTAAGTGAACTACATAAGGCAGGTGAATGAAGTGAACGACCTAGTTCATATTAAAAAAAGACATAGTTCGTTCGATCACTGAACTGAACGAGATTGTCCAATACTATATTTTATTCTCCTGTTAACCATAATGCCGTACCCAAAATCGTGCCTCGTTTCATGTTATCTTGATCAAAAAAAATTATACTTTTAAAGTAAATTATTATTGAACATGTTCAACCATCCTTGGGCTACCTTCTCCCATTTGTCTTGGCGTGTGCATAAATTTGCTAATTTATTTGCCAAATTAAATACGAAACCCGTTGGAAGAGCTCCCGTGAACTCCCATTGGGTGTAAATTGATTGGAATCACAACAGTACCTTCAATATGTAGACACAGCGGTAAATTCCGTTTGCCTTTACAGAGACACGACCTCCAGCCAAACCTTCATTGCAGAAAGAGAGAGACGACCTGGCGGCGGACAATATAATGTCGGATTCGAACTGCCAGCTGTTTTTAAGTACAACAACCGTTCATCTTTGCTGCAATGCAATGACTTGTTAATGTCTCTGTCGCAAAAAACGAAGATAAACTACTGTTAGCGCCCCAACATCATCATACGAGGTGGTGGATGTGGATGAGGATAAGATGCCAAGCGCTATATGCCACCACATGAGGCTTGCAATTGGAAAAGAAAGAAGAAAAATTAACAGAACCGAAAAAAAACCTGCCACCAAGCTTCCAGATCATCGTGAGCATGAATATTCTGCTGCATCAGCAATTAGATGATAGCTTGTGCATGGATAAGATTGTGGCACATTCCGAACTATTCACCATCATTTTCGAAATTCGAATTGGAGGAATGAATGAATAAATATTGGATATGTGTGAGCGTAATTTTGTGTGTGTGTGTGTGTGTGTCTGTGGAGATAAGCATCTTTGATCCGTGTAACTGGTTTCAATTTTTATTTTGTCACCCAAAAAACACAAACCATTGGCTCCATGGCAAAAAAAATTGTCTGCCAGCCGGTCAACCAACCATCTGGATTTAAATTGAAATCACTTTCTGGTGAATTGGAGGCACAACAAGTTGATTGGCGTGTCTGTCCGTCTGTCTGATCTCTCGTTTTGTGTGTGTGATTTCTCTTTGTAGAAATTTGTTCGTATGTAGGTCTTGTCGGGTATGACTTCGCATTGACTTCACTTAGCCTCCAGTTTGTTTTTCTGTCTGTCTGCCTCTCCGTCATGTTAATTGTTAATTTTATTATTTTTTATTTGTTCAAGTAATTCGTTTCGCATTTTTTTATTATTCCCATTTGCCTGCTCTCTTATCATCATCTTCATCGCTGTCGTGGTCTATGACTATATGGCGACAAGATAAAAAAGGGCGTTTTATTGTTGTTGTTTTGATCCACAAGTGTGAGATTCCAACAACGCCTTTGACTTCATTCGTGTGTCTGGCTTTTTTTGCTGTACTTTTCCGAGGAGGGGGGGGGGGGGGGGGGTGGGGAAGAATGGTCACATAACGTCATCTTTGTTGAGTGAATGAAAAGGTCTTGATATTGGATTTGTCTGGGGGTTAGATGGTTGATTGTTTGGGCTTTGCCAGACACTTAAACCACCATTGCGGAATTTCTTCTTATTTAATATTAATCAATTAAAATTAATTCCCCAGCTTAAATTGAGGTTAAGAATGACAGATTTATGGACATGACAATAACAAAAAATTACAACCAGTACCGTGACATTAATAGATTCCCGTTAAACCGATTTTTTATTAATAAAAAAATATAATTTTTAAAAATGATCTACAAGATGATAATTTTGAACTTGCGTCGCAGATTTTTGATGATACAATAATTCCATTATCTTCAATATATTTATTCATGGTTCCTCTATCTCCTAGTTGAAAAAGGCTGCAACTTGAATGTAATGTGAATTTGATAATAGGTGATTCGGCTTAGCTGGGCAGTTGAAGAAGTGCAACGTGCGATCTCTGGAATTTCAGAAATGTAGAGGTTAAAGGAGATATGACCGTTTGGTTTGATTGCGATCTCTTTGTCGACTGGTGGTTATGGAATTTCAGAAAGGTAGAGGTTGAACAATTCGGGAGATAAATCCCCTTGTGGGAAAACTCCCTGTTTCACTCTACGGGGTTTGGGCTTTTCGTTTCTGAAATCTGCATATGACTGGCGTCCACAAATGTAATTGATTATCCAACGTTCTAAACACTACCGGAGATTTGTCTTCTCAATGTCCTCGTACAGCTTGGTTGACTGTATTGAAGGCCTTCGATAGGTTAAGAGGATCATAATGTTCAGATACACTGCCTATTCTGGTGCCGGGATCTCTTTCGAATTCAATGCTGATGTTGGGCAATTGGAAAACTGCTTCTCACCGACCTGTATGATTTACCTCTGCTGGCATCCTTGCCAGGCTTCAGTAGTGGTACCACCCTGCCTGTTTCCTAGGCTTCTGGAACTATGTGTGGTGGTTGAGGGCTGTCATGTTAAATACTCAACTTCGGGTTCATCCAGCTGCTTAAGCAATTTATTTCTGCTACCCGAGGGTATAGGCAGCGATCTGAAGCGGTCATTCGTAAACTCTCTGAAACCAGGCCAATCAGCTTTCCCATGGTTCAGGAAATTACGGCGTTCAGAGGTTATGAAGTCGGGTGGCCTGTTGACGGAGACGATGATAGGAAGGTGGTCCGAGCCAAGTGAAATGGCGGGTTGCCAGGTTAGGTCATTTATCACACCCGGTGTAGAATGGTGATGTTGCACAAGCTGTGGCAATCTCCTCTTATCCTCGTGGGGCATCGTCATTAACCTGCAAAATGTTGAACTAGAACGGAATGCCACAACTCATGGTCGGCATTCAAAACCCCTAGTACCAGGCGGTTATTACGTTCTAAAAGCGGATAGATATCCGGTAAATAACGCCGTTTACAGCTATTCATCGACGGTATATCAACATTTAGCACCTCTACCTCGACAGTTTCATACTTGACTGCTAACCCCCATACAATCAATGTAGAGTCTAGCTCAAGCGAGATAGGTTAGTAGTGGACAGAATGGTGTAATAAGAATGCATGTCCACCACCTCCGCTTCTGGTACGATCCTTCCCCACAACGTTGTAACCTTCGCTACGCTGTAAGCTACAGTTCTCGGTCAGCTTGGTTTCCTGGATAGCACCTCCTTCGACTCATAAACTTCACAATTTCGCTGATCTTGTTGCGAAGACCATCTAAGTTGAACTGCAAGAACGATGCATTCTCTAGGCGCGTCTGCTGTGCAGACGATTCAGATGACGAATCGGGCGACGATTCCTGAGACACACTGGCAGACGTGCTAGCGCAGCATGAAGCGACGTAACTCCTTTCGCAGTACTCCTGGATCCGGTTCAGTCCAGAGCAAACCCGAAAATATGACGATATATCGAAAAAATATTGTCTGGGATAGAAATTTCATTCTGTTTTTGGATTACGCCCCATATTTCTTCCGTGGCTAGGGTGTTTCTGTCTGCTCCTCTTATGTTTCAGACATCTGACAGAGAGTTTTCCCATCTTCTACTAACGCATATGCGATCTATTTGATTGCGAGTATTGCCGCTCGGTGATGTCCATGGGTATTAATGAATCTCGTTGTGCTCTGTAAAATTGTTCGTGTCAGTTAATTTGATCAGTGAACGGAAAGATCTAGGTGAACCATCGGATCAAAAGGTGAACGAATGCAAAAAGATCCACTAGATGAAAAGACAGAATTGTATCTAGTACCGCTCGTTCATTTTGCGGAATAACTCATTTAAATTAGTTCATTGCAGAACGACCCGTTTTAGTGTTAAAGTCATGCATTTGTGGGTCACAAGTCTCGAACTGTTTGGAGTTCTACTAGTAATAGAACTTCAGCAGCTATGAACAAGACCGAAGGTTTCTGTAGCATGTTTATTTGGTCTGCCTATGTCAGCGGATCTAGTCTTGTTGGTATAGTTTCAGCTCGACGTGAAGTTGCATTACAACCGGGTGCCTGATCCATAGAAATGAAGGTGTGTTAAATGGGCTCTACTCCTCATCAAACTCTATTTTTAACGCGTCATCCATGCTTAGACATCGTTAAACGAGCCTTGATTTTATCGCTCCCTATTTTAGCGCTTAAGTCAACCATGAGAATTTTAATTTCTACAAATTTTAAGTTTTATTATATATTTTTTTTTAAACCAATGATATATAATTTATAAATTAATTTTTTAAGGAAGCATTTTATAGTTGGTAATATTTCTTCTAATCGTTGTATCCTATTTTAATTGATTTTTTTCCAGGAATACGACGAAAACTTCGACGAAGAAATGGAAGCTGAACGTGATTTGGCCGAAGATGCCCAATGGAAGAAAATCCAACAGAATACCTTTACCCGTTGGGCCAATGAACATCTAAAAACCATCGATCGTTCGATTAGCAATTTGGAAAGTGATCTATCCGATGGTCTACGACTAATTGCCCTGATTGAGGTGTTGTCACAGAAACGTATGCCCAAATATAATAAAAGGCCAACATTCCGTTCACAGAAATTGGAAAATGTTTCGGTGGCATTGAAATTCCTCGAAGATGAGGGTATCAAAATTGTTAATATTGGTAAGTTGTCGAAATTCTCGTGGGATTTTCCTTTTTTTTATTTATTTTTTTTTTAATTGAATTAAAAATCGAAAAACAGAGAAGCTATCAATTGTGGAAGTGTTAATAACAAGATAGCTAACAAGTGTGTGTAATTTGTAAGCGGAGACTAATTGTTGTAAATGATTTCATCATCAGAAATGATTTCATAGCTCTCCCCAACCACAAAAACACTGAGCTAATGACTAGCCACCATTGTCGCACTGCACCCATCCCCGATTTTTGTGTTTTTTATTATTGTAATCTATATGGTCTGCTTTGTTTTTTAAAGACTGTGTCATTTGATGATGGTGTTTTTGGGTACTGATATATTTACAGTTGTTTGTAATGTATGTTTCTACATCATTACCATATTGCCTAGGGTCGTGTTTTAATTTTTTTCATTTATGATTTTTATTTTTTATTAACAAGAATTGTAAAAAAATATTTCAAAATTAGTTTTTTTTTTCTCATGAACTTTCAATTAAATAAGCGGAGTTTAATTTTTTCATTATTTTTTTGATAATTTTTTTCTCCAAACCCCAAATTAATTGTGTCAGTGTGTGTGTTTGTTGCATAATTTTATTCCATATGCCTTGCGTATTTTATTTAAATTCAGTTTGGTATTTTTAATTCTTGGGAAATATGTTTTTTTTTCTTTTTTGGGTTCCCCACATTTTTTTTGTAAAGTTCTTGGTTTCTTATCGGTGGCATGCATTCATAACATGTGTGACAAATTAAATAGCACAATTTATACATTTTTATTTATGAGGTCACATTTGATGGAGCTTACAAGATGTCATGAGATTTATCCCAAATTTTTAAGATCATCAACTATTGAATATTGCGATTGATTTAATAATTAGCAACACATATATTTTTAATTAGAGATCCCTACATTGATGTTTAACAATAAGAAATCTATAGTGTATACAGCAAAATGACAGGAATCGGTAAATGCAACTCGTGGAAAATCTTTTGTGGTCAGGTTAAATTATCTACCTGATTAATAAAATCATTAAATAATGAATAATTGATCTTCCCTGCTTTATTATTTAACGCAACTCCGTATTTTTTAACGGAACTCCTGGAAAATTTTCTGTGATCAGTAGATGGCGTAAACGACATCTCAAAGATCAGGAAGCTTCTATAAAAAAGTCGTACTCAAACCAAGGAGTGCACATTGATAACTTATGATGTAACGTGTAAGATCCGAGGATTCTAAGGTTGATGATACGAGCTCCTTACCATTTAAAGTGACATATCTAGGCTTTATTACAAAAAGAAAATGGACTATCTATCGCCAACCCGAAGGTCTGACAGGAAACCCCAGTGTATTTTCTACACTCAAGCCCGGCAAGGCAATCACCTAAAACCTTACCGGCCAATAAGCCTAAGAGAAACATACCAAACGATACGCTAAATTACAAACAATGGAAATAAAGGTGAGAGATCAGTGGAGATCGCTGTACACGAGGTAGTAGACCACATTGAAGGCACCTTCGAAAAGAAAATGTATACCTTTGCTTGCTGTATGCATTGATATCGATGCAACCTTCAATAATATCGGCACTTCAACACCTATCCAACCTTTAGAAGCACTTTAGGCTGATCAGACAATTTTGGACTGGGTCAACCATATGCTAACGAATAGATGGATAAACTGTAGCCTAAAAGATATAACTATCAGGGAAAAAAAGACAAGATATACTGCAGGGAGGGATTCTGAAAAAGAACAAAATATCCAACAACACGCTGAAATAAAAACACCATGCGTATTTAAAGGAGAGATCAATGGAAGCCTCTTTACTCTGATTTTTTGAATTGATAACCTTCGACAAGAAAATTTACAATATAGCTGTATGCATTACATCGAGGGAGCCTTCAATAATGTCGGCACTGAAAGGCTTATCCAATCCTTAGAATGCTTTCGAGTTGACCAGCCCATCATGGGACGACGAAGTCTTGAATAACATCGGCATTGAAACTCTTATCCAATCCTTTGAAACCTTTCAACTTGACCAGGCAATCATGGACTGGGGGTCAGCCATATGCTAAATAATAGATGCATAGCATACATGACATAACTATTCGGGATAAAGTATGGTAGGGGACCCAATGAGATGGATTCTGATAAAGAGCAAAATACCCAACAATATGCTAAAATAGAATATAAACAACATGCGTATGTAAAGGGCAGATCAGTAGAACGCTTTAAACGCTTTGGTAGTACACACCATTGACAAAAAATTTACACTTATACTGTATGTATTGACTTCGACGGATCTTTCAATAATATCCGAAATGCTTATCCAATCATAAGAAGTCTCTTACGTAGACTAGACAATCATGGACCGACGCCGAGCCTCCAGCAATGGCAGCACTGAAACGCCAATCCAATCCTTATTATCCTTTCAAGTTGACCCGACAATCATAGGCTGGGTCAATCATATGCTATGGGAAAACTGTAGTCCACTGGTCTTTTATGAGCCGTTGAGAGATTTGAACCAATCTAAATATCCTTTTTATTTGGGTAAGGTCTATTCCGAAAAAGACGGAAATACAAGACCAGAAAGACAAATATAGGACAGTATGAAGAGTCCATCTTTCAAAACAAATTGATAGCCATATCAAATAAAGTTAATTATCTGGGAGTCATCGTAGACGGAAAACTTAAATGGAAAGACCACATACAGCAATGGAACGACTATGCCATCAAATGCTGGCCTTTTTGCAGAAAAACTGTAGGCTCTAAATGGGATTCCAATACAAATATGATGCACATGATCTGCAAGAGCATTATTAGACAAATTCTAACATATTCCTATGTAATTTGCTGAACAGCAATGGACAAAACATGTAATGTAAAACCTTTACAGAAGGTTTACAGAATAATCTGCATAAGCATATTATTGAAAAATACTCGATTCATCGAATGAACTAGTTCCAAGGAACCTGGACATATTTGAATTTGTCATTTTAATTTTTATATATTTTAGTATCTAAAACCTGAATGAATTGTATTTATAATCAGGCTAAGTAAAATGAATTTTGTTATCGATTAAGCGTATTGTGAATTGACAAATACATTCCCCAAAAAGAACAATCGGTACTAGGTTCAGTTCTTCCGTTCATCTAGTTCCTATTATTCAATTTACCCGTTCATTGATCGAATTTACTGAACTGTACATATGAACGAACCAAAAGGAACGATCGGAACTAGGTTCAGTTCTTCCGTTTATCTAGTTGCTATTTTTCGAATCCTTCTGTTCATTGAACGCATTAACTGACCTTTACCTATGAACAATTCGATTAAAATGAACTATGCAACTAAATAAATAAACTAGTTCCTTTTGCGGAGCGAACCGAAAAAATTTAACCTCTTCAAGAATGAGATGGCTCAACTGTAGTATGTGCTAATATTTTGGCCACAATTGTATTATTTATTTTTTTTCTCATTTACTTCACTCAATAAATTATAATTCTTGGTGTTAGGAGGTCAGTGTGTGTGGAGTTAAGCCGAAATTTTATTTTAGTATGTGACGAAATTCAAGGCTAAACTCCAAGAAAATGAAAAAAACGGCGGGATATCCACAAAAACAAAAAATACAGATAACATACATTTTTTGGTTGCCTGGGGTATAGCGAACGTACCACTGGTGGCAGTGGTAGCCGTTGTTTCAAAAAATATATATTATTGTGAAACTTTTTTGAGCTCATTTTTTTCCTAAAGCCTGCATTCGTATTGAAGTCCACCAAAGATGACATCATATGCCAATATTTTTTTATAATTTGTTTTTTTTATTTTTAGAGTTTTTACTTTCATTGGAATGTTGGTTTGGGTTTCGATTTTTGTTTTATTATTTTTTACTCATTTTTGTTTTTTTTTTTTTTTTGTAATTTAATTTTAACCACAATTGCATTGCCATTACACTCATATGGCTGGCCGCCTAGCCAGTCATATACTCGTATACTGCACTCACCGTATCTAGACATGTATATTCGTCTGTCTGCCAGTCTATTGAATGTCAAAAAATTGTATTTGATATTCACTTACTACCTTTTTGCCATATAATGCAGTTTTTTTTCTCTGTTCAATATTTATTTTCATTTTTTTGTTTTGTTTAAAATTATTGAGCACGTTTTATTGCAATGTTCATATGCAAAAAATAACAACAATAACAAAAACAAAAAAAAAAATGAAAATTAAATAAAACAACATTACTCATTCACTCCATTCAAGATTGTTGATGACTTTGAATAAAATTTCGATTTTTTGTCACTTGTAATGGGTATGACAAACATTTACTGTTTTTTTTTTAATTTTTATTATGGGTATGACATTTTTTTTTGTTTCGATTTCAATACAATTAAGCAAAAAAAAAAAAAAAATTATACAACTGTTTTCGTTTTTGGCAATGTAAGTGATATACAAGTGTTTTGCTTTTATTTGTTGTGTTCAGTAAATTTTTGGAAGCCACAACTTTACGTAAATGGTAAATTTTTTGAGCTGTGTTATTCGCCAAAATTTGGTGAGGGGCTTTGGTTTTTTATAGTATCAAAGGAATTGAAATTATTTAGAATTTTAATTACTTGTTTAGAACGAAAAAAAATTTTTTGGCGATTTTCAAATTAATTAATTAATTTACATTGTTGGCAAAAAGGGTACCAAGAGTTTGTTACAACTCAAAATACTGATCCTAGTCCCACATACCTCGTAATGTTTCATTGATCAAAGTAGGAGGGTCTATCTGTTCATTATAGCTTGTAATTAACTTAAATTCGAGACAACATGATTTTATATGTGGGCTAGCTTAAATAGAAAAGCCATAACACAGCAATTTTGGCTGGAAGATCAGATTAGGATTTTAAAAATCGGTTTACTTTTGCGTATACGTTGTGACAACACTCATACGCATCAACGTACCTTTTTGGATAATATTGTATTAAAGGCAATGGTAAGGAGATTGAGTCAAAACAAAGGAGGATGTTTATTTTTTCTTCTTTGAAACCCTGAAATTTCTAATTGCAGTAACTTCGATGGGAAAATATGGTTGGACAAAATACTGTGAAAAAGTATCAAATATCCTAGGTGCGATATAAAATGTAATCTGATAGGGTTTCTAGGATTGGCGAACGGTGTGTCATAATTATGAGTGTATAAGAGGGACTCAGTAAGGTTTCTAAAGAAAGATTAAAATTCGAATAATGTTTAAAGGCGAACTAAAAAGCCAATATAGTCCAGTTCATGGACGAAGAGCAAGTCAAAACTTGAAGGTCCAGAGAAGATCTTATGAGCTATGTAGATAGTTAAAGATCTAGAGAGTCTTATAAAGAAAGACTTAGATCTTTTTTGGGGACCCTAAGAAAGATGTTATAGATGAACTAAATGACCAGGTGTATGAGACCAGGTCTATGAGAAGATTTTCAGGGCTACTGTAACAATTCCTTTGGATACTTTATATGAAAACCACCTTCACGTTCTGCAGGAAGACTTTCTGGTCCTGTTTGGCAATATTGGCTGATTTTTCTATGCAAAGAGAGCTCCTACTTTTCTCTGTTAAACTTTCTAGGAGGATTTTCTATGAGAGACTTTTAGCTATCTATAATAGGAAGCCTTATTGTAGTCTATGACAATAATACCAGTTCTTCTATAAGAATATCTTCCTGAAAATACCATCGTGATCCCCTTTCAAAAAAACTTTTAGAATTTTGTCAGAAATCATTTTGGACTTTCAGGAATGACCTATTCCCCTTCTCTGCGAGTTTTTATTAGTCTTCTATAAGAAGATATTTGGTTCTTTCACAAGAGCACCAACATCTAAGGGGGAAAAAATTCCTTTCTCCGATAATAGAATTCAATTTCCATGAGAAGATCTTCTTGTACAGTATGAAAATTCCTCTTGAACCATTCTTGACTCATTAAAGAGTACCTTCTTATATTCTATGTGAAGATATTCTATGACAAGGCCTTCCTGTTCACTGCGATCCTTCTGGAGGCATTCTGTAAATGGTCTTATTTTTTTATAAATAAATTAAATCGGGAGTATAGGAGAATAGATTTTTAATATTTTTTCAGTGTACGCATGCGCGTATGAGTTCTGCCGTTACTTATACGTCAATAATTACCATGAAAAGAAAAGCTCCTAGGACGTAAAATGATTTCTTAAGCGTACACATGGACGTATGTGTTCTCGTGTTACTTATACGTCAATAATTTCCATGAGAAAGAGAGCCTCTAGAAAAAAATTTACCCTGTGACGAATGAGTGCTGATATCACTATATGCCACAATTCAGTCTCTCTATAATTATTATTTTATACAGTAGTTTTAGGTTGAACTTCTAATTCAGGGGTTTAAAAAATTTATCTAACGTACACATGGACGTATGAGTTCTGATGTTACTTATACGTCAAAATGTACATTCTTACAAATTTAACTATGTATTCCCAGCAGTAATCTTCAGAAGAAGTGATATTCTAAGTAAGGAAGACAATTTGATGCAATGTGAGACTCAACTGATGGCAGCCTTCTAATTTGATTTCTATGAGAAGATAATCATCGGTTCTACAAAAAATATCAGTCCTTTTATGGGAGTTGACCCACTGCCTTTTATGAGGCTAGTCTCCTTCTGGTACATGACACCTTTTAAACATCCAAGATAAAAAAATACCTACTGATGTCCTATGAGAAGATCACCATATGCTCCTCTGTGAGAACATCTCATAATTTTTCCGTGAGTTTTCCGGTCTGCTGTGTTTCTTTAAAAAAATAACTGTTGGTCTTCCTAAGAGGATCCTACATTGACTCCTATGAAAACGCCTTCAGTTCTTCTAATGGAAGATATGAAGGGGAATATGTGATGTCCTATGAGAGGATCAGGTTATGATCTTCTAAAAGAGCATCTCATATATTTCTGTGAGTAAACTATTTTTCCGGTTTTCTGTGTTTTCATAAAATAATAAGAGGGACTTACTTAGTCTCTTTTGAAACTAAGAAAGATCCCCTCCTCCTTTAGAAGATGAGTTCTTGATGTTCTATAGGAAGAGTTCTGATCTTTATGTGGGGAAAAGACAGTACGCTTCTCTATGAGAATACCTTCTGTAATGCTATGCAAATATTTTTCTACTCTTCCATACGATGATTACCATTTTTTTCCGTGGACACAGAACGATATTATAGTCTAGATAGGTCAGTATAAGGCTGGCGAGTCTTGATATAAACTAAAATACCAGAATGTTTTTAAACGAAAATTCAGGGACCAACGATTATTTATGTCTAAAATGCCTGGAAGATGGCATGAGGAGCATGAGATGGATTTTCATACATAAGATTAGTTATAAATTGGATGTCTTATAGACGTCACGAAGAGCCATGGAGTTTTTAAAGGCGATACAAAAAGCCAGGAAGCACACTGAAGAAGTCAGGAATCACATTGAAGAAGCAGGAAGTCTTTATACGCGATCAAAATGATACGGAAGATTTTAAATGTTATAATCGTTTACGAGAAGATCCACTGGATTTTTATGAGTGATCCCTCCAGATTCCCTTTGAGAATCCTTTCTGATCCCCTTTAAAAACACTTTTTTCTCTTTTAGAGACTTTGCTGATGTTTTACCTTCTAATCGTGTTCATAGTTGACATCCACTTTCCTCTAATAGGGAAAGGTTGTCTAGTCTATTTCAAGTCCTTTCGATCATTTATAAGAAAAATATTATCTGATCTTCTAAAAAAAGATCTACTTGATTTATATATAAAAATTCTACATTTTTTCAGTCGATACGCCTGGCCTCCTATAAGAGGACATTATTGTTTTCTATGAGAATAGAAACCAGCTCTTCCATAAAAAGACCTTTTATTCATCTATGGAAATGCTTTTCTATTAGAAGATTTTTGATTTACAATTAAAAAGCTGCCCCATATTCTATCAGAAGACCTTTTGGTATTCTAACAGAAATAATGTTGGACTCCTATGGACAACATTCTGATCTTCTCAGTGAGATTTTTTTAATATTATAAGGAGAAAATAGAATTATAATAATTAATATTCAATATATTTTGAAAAACAAACAATTAAAATTTAAGTAATAATAAAATATGTCTATAATTAACTCTTTATTGTCAATGGTGATAATCACGTGATTTTTATTGGAATTTATGTTAATCATCAACATATAAATTTACATACAAATATATGTAAATACCAATGTATTATCATTACAACAAACAATATGAGTTTATTCATTAAGCAAACTAGCCAAGAAATTCTTAAACATTAACGAAGAAGAAGGAGAATAGCTACATGACTGACAGTTACTCCCTGGAATAATTTAAAAAAAGAATAATAGCAAAACCAGTATTTAAAAAAGATTTCAAATCTTCTGCAGAAAAAAAACGAAGACAAAATAGGAACTCAAATTACTTGGCGATAAAACCAGCAAACAGACATCAAACATACACACATCAAACACACACACTACACGCCAAATAGATTTCACAGTCAATTCTTCGAAGGAAGAAAGAAAGAACAAACGGTGGCCTGTCACTAACTGACATCCAACACCGATGATGATGACGACGATGATCTTGGCTTAAATGGCCACAAAGATAACGTTAAAAGAAATCAAGTTAAACAACTTAACTTGGCTGCCTATCTGCCGGTCGGTCGATCGGTTGTGTTTGTGTGGCACATATGCGTCATTGAAACATTTCAAATATCTGGAATATGTATGACGATGACTGACGGGAGGACTGATGGACGAACTGGTTGGTTGGATTGCTCGCCTGCCTGATTGCTTAGAGAATCTGGTTACTTATTTTTTTCCTCTGCCTTGCTCAATAAACAAGTCTAGAATGTCAACAACTACAATAACAACAACATTAGCCAACTTGTTGGTTAACATTATAAAACTGTAAAATGTAACATGTTTTTTGTTGCAATCCCGCAACAACAACAAACAAAAAAAATTACCGATGGTAGAAGAAGGAAGTTTGCCAAAAGCAAGAACAAGCAATAATGCCAAAGTCGAGGTGTGTAGGTACAAATCAAACTCGAACTTGCAGAACAACATGAAGATTCTATTTCAAAATTACAACAACAAAAAGAACAAGAACAACATTATGTTGACACATTGTGTATGTGTGGTGTTTAACATATTTTTGCAACAAGAAGGCACAGTGGAGCGAAAAAGGTTACCATACAAGAAGAATTACTAGGAGTCTTCTAAAGGAAGTCGTTCTGACCTTCTAAGAGAAATTTCTACAGAAGAACCGCTGGTCCCCTATGAGCAGATCTGTGGGTCTCCTATTAGAGCACCTTCCTGGTCTTCTGTGAGAAGACCTTCCTGGAATTTTATAAGAAGACCCTCTTGGCATTCTTTAAAAACGCCTTTCTGGTCTTCTATAAAAGGACCTTTCTGGTCATCTATAAAAGGACCTAATTACTAGGAGTCTTCCAAAGGAAGTCGTTCTGAGCTTCTAAGAGAAATTCCTACAGAAGACCCGCTGGTCCCCTATGTGCGAATCTGCGGGTATTCTATTAGAACACCTTCTTGGTCTTCTGTGAGAAGATCTTCCTGGACTTTTTTAAGAAGCCCCCTTGGCATTCACCTATAAAAGGACATTTCTGGTCATCTATATAAGGACCTTTCTGGTCTTATATAAAAGGACCTTTCTGGTCATATATAAAAGGATTTCCCTTGCCACCTTTTTTATTTTTCAAAAAATCCACCCCTTATCACGGATTACAAAAATAAGTTTTAGGAATCCAAAACTTGTCAAGGACAACAAATTTTAATTTTTAAAAAAATCCACGCCTGTTTGGGTACATTAAAACGTATTTTTTAAAAAATATACGCCTGTTGTAGTAAAGTCGGACTGGGCCGACTATATAATACCCTTCACCACTTTGGGTATATTCTACATATGTATCCTAACAGACGTCGCGTTTTTTTTTTATCTATATCTGAACCGATTTCAGGGAAACTTGCCAGTGACTAATTTATATTACTTCAGTACGTTGTGTCAATCGGCCTAGCTATGGATCTTTTCACGAAGCTTAGCACACATCAATCTAGGCTTAATTCAGTACGCTGTGTCAAATTGCATGCAAATCGATAGGTACTTTGGTGCACCATTTACCTTAAATCAGAGATTTTGGGCAACAATTCAGAGTTTTTGGAGCAACAATTACCAAAAATCGGACGAAAATATATATGGGAGCTATATCTAAATCTGCACCGATTTTCACAAAACTTTGAACACGTCATTCTAGGCTTAATTCAGTACGCTGTGCCAAATTTCGTGCAAATCAAAAGGTATATATGGACTTCGGTACACCATTTACCTAAAATCGGGCGAAACTATATATGAGAGCTATATCTAAATCTGAACCGATTTTCACGAAACTTAGCACACATCATTTTAGGCTTAATTCAGTACGTTGTGCAAATCGAAAGATTTAAAGGGACTTTGGTGCACCATTTACCCTTAAATCGGACGAAGATATATATGGGTGCTATATCTAAATCTGAACCGATTTTCATGAAACTTAACACACATCATTCTAGACGTAATTTATTACGCTGTGCCAAATTTCGTGCAAATCAAAAGATATATATGGACTTTAGTGCACCATTTACCTTAAATCGGACGAAGATATATATGGGAGCTATATCTAAATTTGAACCGATTTTTCCCAATTTCAATAGAGTTCACCCTTGGCCATAACAAATGAGGTGTGCCAAATTTCATCCAAATCGGATGATAAATGCGACCCGTACTTTGTTTACAATTTAACATGGGCAGACAGACGGACGGACATGCATAAATCGACTCAGAAAGTGATTCTATGCATACTTGAAATACTTGAACATTTCACGCCTATTGGAGTTCCTTATTTTTTTTTAATCCAAGCCTATTGATCACTCTTGAAAATTGTTTTTAAAAAATCCACGCCTATTGATGGTCCTTAAAAATTCAGGTATTTTTTAGAAGATCCCTTTGGTCTTTCCATACTTTCCTAAACTGTGATAGATAGCTGCCAATATAAACACATCTTGAAAAAGTCTGCAGAAACAGAAGAAACAAAAAGAAACAACATTTACGACCAACCATAACCACAACGAACATAATAATCGACTAGACAGGACCCCCACCAACCATTTCCTCGTTAGAGTTCACCTTTTTCAGCAAAAAAGACGTCTCAGATTACTTTGAAAGAACAATGACATAAAATATTACCTATTAACGGCTTTGCCCCGGGCCAGCCGAACATGGCAAGAGTATTTTTACACTTCGGTGTTCCGCACTCTAATGGCCATGATGATCTTGCATTAAATGAAATGCAGAAGATCTGATCTATCCATACCAATTCCATCCATAGCATTGCCATGGTCATAAATTGTTTGGCGTGTTTTTGTTGTGCGTCTTTTTCAACCTCAACTCAATTGTCTGGTTGGCTTAAGTTTTGATTGATTCTCTTTTTGAAGAGTTGCTGCTGCTGCCGGTTGCCTGGTCTGGTCTGGTTGACTTGTTTGGCCTTTCTATTAGTTGCAGCTAGTTTTTTTTTTCTTTGGAAAAATTACACGCACAAACACACATGAAAATGTCTCTGATTTTTTCTGCTTCTTTTTTTTCTTTCTGCATAATTTCACTATGCTTCTTCTTTGTAATTTTTTCTGCTTCTTCTGCTTTATAACGAGTGTCACACTCTAACCCATTTAACCATTTACAGTTGTTGTTGTTTTTTGTTTGTTTTTGTTATTTTTTATTTGCCACTTTGTCCATTAATTTAATTTATAATGATTGTTGTTTGATTGCTGGCTCTTATTACCGATGCAGTACCCCCCTCCCAGCCTACCCTTTCCTCTCAGCGATTTTGTGTTGCTTATCGACAATTAATTTTCATAGCCAACACATTGAAAGGCAGCTGGCAGCAGCTCCACTCGCTCACTTTTCGATTGTGGAAAGCAAGTAATCATCAACAAGCTGCAATGATTTACTTTGTGATGATTTTGTTTTTGTTGTTGTAGTTTTTTTTTTTTGTAATTGTCAATTGTCTCTTCGCATTACGCATTTATTTAAACAAATGATTTAAGTCAAATTGTATGGCATTTTACATTTGTTTGCTTGTTTCTGCTTTACTTTTCATTGTTTGGCATTCAGTAGAGGAGATGGAGAAAATGTTAATGGTATTTTGGTGTGTATGTATGTGTGTGCTGTCAATTTTTATAAAAGTTTTGAAATTGGCTACTTTAAACATATTTTCCAGAGTCATCAATAGGCACGGATTTTTTAAAAATATTTTTAAGGGTCATAATGGATTTTTTTAAGAAACTTTTTTCGTGCGCCATTTGTAGGCGTTGGTTTTTTTAAAAATATTTTTAAGGGCCATAATGATTTTTTTTATATTTTTTAGAGCGCCATCTGTAGGCGTGGATTTTTTAAAATATTTTTAAGGGCCATAATGATTTTTTTTTAATATTTTTAGAGCGCCATCTGTAGGCGTGGATTTTTTTAAAAATATTTTAAGGGCCATAATTTGTTTTTAAATATTTTTTTCGAGCGCCATCTGTAGGCGTGGATTTTTTTAAAAATACTTTTTAAGGGCCATAATGATCTTTTTTTAATATTTTTTCGAGCGCCATCTATAGGTCTTCTCATAGAATACCAAGAGTTCTTCTCTTGGAAGACCAAGAGGTATTCTCAAAGAAGACGAAGAGATCTTCTCATAGTTTTCTAATAGATACAACGAGGTGTATCCAGATTTTCTAAAGCCCTTTTTAGGCCTTACTGGAATTTCTCTTTTAATTCGATCAGAATTTCGTCAGACAACCTTGATGATTCTACTGAATTTCATTCCTGAATTCCACTGTTGGTCCTATTCAGTGTTGCTGTTTTTTTTTTTTTTTCTTGATGCCGCCTTTGTAACCCTAAGACCAATAACCCAATAAATACGGGAAATAAAATTAAAATAAAATTCTATATCGATTAAGGCATACCCGGCTTTATATTGTACCTGCCAATATGGGGATTTTTACACGTTTTTCGATTAAATTGGATGTAATTTTGTATTTTGGGTTCTCATAACCGTATCACCGCACTAAAACTTATTAATATTGACCCAAGTTGATATTTTGAGAATTTTAGACAAGTTTTTCAGCCGAATTGGCTATAATTTGGTATTTTGTATTCTCATTGGCTGCCAAATCTCACTACCAAAACTATCAATATTGATCTCTGTTTTATTACAGCCCCACTATTTGATGTTTTGAGAATTTCAATATCTGTTTACCACGTATTTTCGGCATGTTCAGGGTTCTATCATAGCATGAGTTTTCTCCTATTAATTTTAGACATTTTGATTTTTATCCTCATGGTGGAGGATATAAAAAGTTCGGACGGGCCAAACTTAAAATCATGTTTACTTGTTATGTTCTAATATTGTAGAATAATTATAAACTAGGAGGTGGATAACTCACAGAATTTTTCACCGACATGGCAATTAGTTTCGCAGAAAATGTAAGTCTTGTGGTAGTTTCATATCATAATCATAGGGATAGACCCGTCCGACTATATTGCTCCAATCACTGGAAAAACATTGGAAAATCAAATCCACTATGTAAAACATACAGAAACGTCAATGTGAAATCGAAAAACGACAAATTTTTGAAGTGATAATAAAAATTTTGAAAAAATCTTGGAACAAATAAAAAATGCTAAAAAAAGTGATAGGTGCTAGAGCGATTTTTTGGTGCTAAACGACTTTAAAAAGTGCTAAATCTAGCACTAAAAGTGCTAAATTGGCAACACTGGTCCTATTATACGGCGCCGAGTATTTATCTGTTTCAAAATATTTAGAGTTTCTTGAACGAACTAGTTCAAATGAACTATTCTGCAAATGGAACTATCGGTACTAGTTTCGGTTCTTTCATTCATCTGCATTTCCAGTTGCTTTCGTTCTCATAGTTCCTCTTGATCCAATCGTTTATTTAGAGCGTCAACGGTTGAATAACCGAGACTATGGAACTAATTGAATATCCTAGTTCCATTTACAGGCTGCTTTAGTTACGATATTGCAGAACTCATTCATTTTATTCACCTTTTGATTCTATAGTTCATCTACACCAATGAGCAGTTGAACTTAATGAAACTATAGAACTAAATGAATTAACTAGTTTCCCTTTTGTGGAGTATACTAGAAACGATCGAACCACCTATCCAACTCTAATAATATTTTGATTGTGTACTCTGTAAAGATTAGAATTAATTACGACATTTTTCAGAGTTTTGTCAGAAAAGTCTGATTTCAGGTTAATGCGACTGTTAAGTTTTTGGATTCAAGTTTTTGGAATCTGTAAAGATTAAAATTCATTACGACTTTTCAGAGTTTTGTCAGAATAATCTGATGACAGGTTAATGCGACTTTCAAGATGTCTTTTTTAATTTGACGGACCGACGCCCTATGGAACAACCGTTCTGTCATAAGCCAGCTGAATAAGTTAGTTTTAATTTTCCGGAAATCTCTGAAAAGTGTTCCGAATTTCCTTCTATGAAATTTATCTCTTTATTTTATTATTGAATTTTATTGAATAAATATAATAAAGTTTTGTTAGAAAAGTCTACCGATTATAAATCTCAGGTTTACTGATATTAATTTTTTTTTTGATATTTTGTTTGAAAATCGATTAAAATTTCCTCAAAGAAAACTCTGATAATTCTTACGAATTTCTTTACGTTAGATATATATTTTTGTTTGGAGAGTTTATCTTCAGAATTCCTTAGGAAATCGGATAGAGTTTTGCCAGAAAAGTCTGAAGACTTTTTAATTTTTACTCCACTGAAAGTTTCTAAAGAATACCGTCCGAATTTCATCAGAAAACTTTGATGATTCTTTCGCAGTGCCGTCCGAATTTCATCAGAAAACTCTGATGATTCTTCCGAAGTACATACTGGAAAATATAATTAATGTAAAACCCGTTCTTTGCCCTGTAATTCAGTTTCATTTTCGATTTAAACATAGAAATCTTACACTTCTGCGAACATTTTGACCAAATTTCTAAAAAATTCCGTCCGAATTTCATTAGAAAACTCTGATGATTCTTCCGAAGTGCCTACTGGAAAATGTAGTTTAGTTAATAAAACCCGCTCTTTTCCCTGTAATTCAGTTTCAATTCCGAATAAAATATAGACATCTTAGACTTCTGCGAACTTTTGACCAAATTTCGTAGAAAATCCGATAAAATTCTTGCCTGCATTAAATGCTTTGCAATGAAATTAAATAAATATCATAATTTTTTGTATTCCCTAATTACCATTTTTTTTAATCTGTGCTAAAATTCGAAATCGTTTAACAAATTTGTTTTTCTATTATTTCCTGACGGGCTAATTAAGAAATTTGATTTAGAGAAGAAGAAGATATACCGGTTATATTTTGCCTTTGGCTTCTTTTCGCATGACGTTGGTCTATTATCTAGCTATCAATCACGTGGTGAATATTTTGGTAGATATTTTTTTCGTACTTCTACCATTATTGGTTTGCAGCTGTTATCTTATAAATGAACAAAAAAAGTAGAAAAAACAACAAATTGAAAATACCCGGTTTCTTTTTGTGTTCTAAAACATATGTTGAAATTTGTGTTCTGCATTGAGAACAAATTAGCTACTGACAACAATTTGTCATTGATAGTAAATATTTCAGTTTATATTTAAAACAAAAAAAAATTGATAAAATTGATGATAAATTATTTTCAAGAAAAACTTAAAAATTGTATCAATGATTCATAAATAACAACATTTTGCTTACTTAATTAAAAAAATGCAATATTCCCTTGCCCATAAATTACAACTAGTTCAAATAAACTATTCCGCAAATGGAACGAACGGTACTAGGTTCAATCGTTTCGTTCAATTACTAACTGCTTCCCTTACTAAGTTGTCCAACCTTTTCATTTCATTTAGTTCCTTTTGCTCTCCTTCACCTAATATCTTTTGATCGTATCGTTCATCTAGATCATGACACAATAAATAGGTAGTCCATTTAGCGCAGTTGATGTCTCGATTAATTGTCAAAGTGGATAATTTCTACTTATATTCGATGGGCGATGTTGCTAACCATGTTAAATATTATATGGAAAACATTGACAGATAATCGAGACAAAAACAAATGTTTTTGTTTTGATACATCACCTTATTATTGCATCATCATCTAGATCTTCCCATTCGTTGTCCAGAAGGAACTATGGAACTAGTTCCCCCTTTGCACAGCAAAACGAAAAAGATTGAACCGCTTCAGTTATGAGTTTGCCCAACTCTAAACTGCAACTTCTTCTTTAAATTTGTTGTTTAACCCCGAAAAGAATGTCATCAAATAAAAATTTGTCATCTTCGCAAAGGAACGGCTTAAATTTTTATGAGTGCTCTCATAAAGCTGCCAGAAGATCATTTATCATTTTCTCTTCTTTACACTTAAGTGACAATTTCCATAAAAAGTCTCAATTTTACAACAACTTGAATTCTATTGAATGAAAATCTGTCGTGGTGAGGCCATAACAATTAATGGTCGCAACCATTTGACAAAACTTCTTTTCTTTCATTTATTCGTTCGTTTTTGGCACATTTTCATAAACAACAATTTCTTTTCTTCTCTAAAAACGCTCATAAACATTTTTCTATTCAGCCTCCACCTCCTCTTCATAATCTTCTCTAAAAAAAGAAAAGTGGTCCCCGATATTCTTTAAGTCATTTCAATTTATGAAGCCTCTTTACAACAAAATACATTGTGTGGCAAGCAGTCACAATAAATAGTTTGAGACGAAGAAGAAAAAACTGAAACTTGAAATAAAGCCCACGCTTTAAACACCAAACTAAGTGCCATATTTATTATGGTATATGGATTTTTGTTACTCCAAAAACCCCAAATGGAAAAATGTCCACGATTCCCCACAAACCAAAAAATAGCTTTCAATTATTTTCTGACTTCATAATAAACAGGCCTAATAGCTCTCTGAGATGGGAGGGAGGAAGTCAGCCATAGAAAGCAACAATAAAAAAAGAGTTGAAAACTGACATATTTTTGTGGTTTACAAATTAATGGTCATGGTAAAATTTGATGGCATTTCTGGTAATGGTGTTGGCAGAGAGAGAGAGAGGGAGGGGAAGATAATTATAAAATAAATAGTCATTACTAATTTGTTAACAGAATGAATAATTGGATTATTACGTTCAAAATAAGGAACTAGCTCATTCATTGAGTAGTTCCATAGTTCAATCGTTGATCAGTTAATTCAGCCATCAAACGGGAATATCGCTCTACAAAAAGAAACAAGGTCATTAATTTAGTTCCACAGTTCCTTTTAGTTCAATAGTTTGGTGGTTCACGTCAGTGAATTCGATGAAGGAACCAGAAGATCTAGATGGACGATTGAATCAAAACGAGGAACTTGGTGAACGAGAACAAAAATTAACGACTACAGTAAAAGGAATAGATGAACGAAAGTACAAAGTATAGTACTTTATTTTTGTGCAAAAGTTCCTTTGTTCTAGTCCGATTTATATTTACTTCTAAAGGGATTCTCAAACGGGGTTCAATATCAACGTTCTAGTTCTCATATCAGTCCTAGAGTATATTATAATCAATCGTTTCTTAATAAATTTCTCATTTTTCTTTTAAAGTCTGGAGTTGGGTAATATCATTCCTGAAACGGCTCGATCTATTTCGGTTCACTTCACACAAAAGAGGAACAATTATATTAATTTCGTTTCACAGTTCCTTTTGGTTCAATCGTTTATTGGCACACATCAATTAATATAATTAATGAACCATCAAAGGAACTACGTGAATGGGAGCAAAAATGAACGACTGGAACAAGAAGAACTCGATAAACGGGAGACTCGTGTAAAATGTTCCAATCTTTCCTGTTGCGAGGGCAAAAATCATCGACGGCAAATAAAAAGAACTAGATGAATTGAATAGCTGAACCTAGTGCCGATATCTTCTTTTTTTGGGAAATAGTTCCATACTACTAGTTCGTTTCGTATTTACTTCAAAATCGATTTTCAAACGGAGTTCCACAACAACTTTCGAATTTTCTTACTAACCTACAGTCGATTCTGGAGCGGTTCAATCTTTTTCTATCACTTGGAATTTAGTAGTTTCATTGCTCTTTTAGTTCAATGCACGTCAGTTGTTTCGGTCAATGAACGAAAATAAACGACCGGAGGAAAAAATAACTCGATGAACGAAAAAAAAACGTAATAGGGGAATTGTTTCTGTCTACTAGTTTGTTTCGTATTTACTTCAGAACCTATTCTTAAACGTGTCTCAACATCAATTTTCGAGTTTTTTACCCATGCTATAGTCGTTTCACAATCACATGAGGTGAGGATATTATTAAATACGGAAGCGGTTCGTTCCGTAGAAGGAACTAGGTTATTTAGTTCGATCGTTTATTGGTCAGTGCCTTCCGTCGTCGACTCTTGTAATAATTGTTTCTGATATTTTTCCCTTTGCCTGATATTTTTCGATTGCCTTTTAAAATCTACATCTATCAAAACAAACTATCAACAAAAGGAACTAAGAGAACAAATGAGCCTGACCATGTACCGATAGTTCCGTTTTGCAGAACTAGTTTTATTCCGGAACAACACATCTCTAATAAATGCAATACAAATCGATTTTCGATTTTGATATGCTACTTATTATTTTTATTCGACTTCGGTGAACGAGATAAAAACGACTGGAGGAGCCATATGAACTAATTGAAGGAAAGAGTCGAAGCTAGTGCCGTTTCCTCCCTTTACGGAAGTAGTTAGTTCTGGAACTAACTCTAATAAATGGATAACAAAACGATTTTTGACAAGAGGAAAAATGAATGATTGAAGCAAAGAGAGAAGATGACGAAAGAGTCGAACCTAGAACCAATCGCTCATTTTTGTGAATAGTTCATAGGTACTAGTTCATTTCGGAAACGATGTAACTGTAGTAAAATGAATTCATATGGAGTTTTATTTTTGCTTAAGTAAATTACAACTTTTGTTAAGCCATTTATTATTTGTATTCGACTTTGGTGAGGAGAAAAGTGAACGATTAGAGCAAAAGTAACTAAGTGAACTGAAGAGCCAAAACCAGTTAAATATATAGTAATTTTTTAGGAGAAATTTTTAAATTATAAATTATGTTATTGTAAATTAATTAAAGCTTGAAAATTAAAATTATTAACTGGGATTAGATTAGATACCCTATTATTTAAAATGTAAATATCAATACTTAGGAAGCAGTTGTTATGTTCTTGAATTGAAATTGAAAATTGGAGGTATTATAGTCTATTCAGAGGAACCTGTTCTGTAATCGATAATCCACGATGGACCTTCTTATTTTCACGGAATAGTTTATTTGAACAATATATAAATTTATTATGCTACCTATGATTTTAATTCGACTTTGGTGCAACAACTCTTCATTTTAGAGTTCTTCTACAGGGTGACTATTGAATATTTCTGAATATATTTTTTTATTTACTATCTATGCACTTCCGATAAATTTTAAAATTATTTTGAATACTATAAAATAAATAAAAATCCCCCTTATCTTCAATGATTGACACCACATTTTACTCAGAGCTTTCTTGATGAAAAGGAAATCCTTCACCTAAAAATATCAACTGAATGTGTAATGTTTCTACACTAATAACAATAATACCACAGAATTTATTATGTTATTGTACTGAAAAGTGTTTTTTTATTTATTTTTATCACACTACAGCTTTTCACGTTCGATTTTTGAAAAAAAGAAAAAAATAAATACGTGTCAATGTCAATTAAATAGAAATTCCGCCAACAAACAAAAGCCCGCTTGATATAGACCTTTTTTATTCTTCTATTTTAATTCAATACAAAGTTTTGAATGAACACAAACAAATTAGTCATCAAGAACGTAAGGGGTAAGAAGTAGAAATTATTATTAGAATAAATATGAATAATATAAACAGAATTGAGCGGGATTGCTATTTTATAATTTTCAATTTTTAATGAAGATTAAATCCACTGAAGAAATATTGCAGAATATTTAAAAAAAATAATTAAGCAATATGCGGTTGATATTGCAGGGTTAATTGAATTTATTAATAAAACAAATTTATCAAAACATTTTATTGTGGTTTCATGATAACAATTTCTGCAAAGAACATGAATCAGAACTATTTTTATAAAAAATAAAAATAAAAAAATGTTTCTATTACAATTGTTAACAAAAAGAACGATTAGTAAATCAAATAAATGGATTGTATGACCAAACATAAGGTTTTCAACAATGAAAAATGTTGTATAAGCCGTTTTTTTAAATTACTTATATTGTTGATGCATTGCAAATCAGATGGTAGAGCATTTCAATCGCGTATCGTGCCAATGTGAAATTGTCTCTCAGAAACCAGGCTCTTCCAACGAAAAGGTATAATTTTTCTTCCCCTATGTGATCTTGCAAATGTAATTTTTTCAAACAAATACGTTGGTTTTTGTTTGACAATAATTCTATGAAGAAATTGTAGAGATTTGATTTTAAGAAGTGAGTCGAAATTTACTTTACTTTAGAATACTGTGAGACATTTTGTCTGTTACTTAGGCCATACACGTATCGTGTAATGCTATTAAATGCGACATTCAATTTGTGACGACAGAGGGAATCACAATTGGCAAACAGCGCTCACAACCATACAATAAGCTTGGAACTAGGAAGGTTTTGGCCAGCAGACAGCGAATATTTGGAGGTGTGTATGAATGTGTTAGCCACAGAGTAGTAGGTTTGTCCTACGTTAGCATTGATATGGTTGTTCCAGCTTAATGATTTGTTGAAAATTACTCCAAGATTTTTGGCGCTTGATGCCAGCTCGATTTTCATAGTCAATATGCTGCAATGATATTTTTCTGTTTTAGTGAATGATGAAGCATTTTGATTTAAGCGGATTCAATAATAGGCCATTAGCTTTATCCCACTCGCATAATCTAGAGAGATCCTGATTAAGAATTTCTACACACTGACTTATATTGTTTAGGGAGCTACTCAAAAAAACTTGCACATCATCTGCGTACATGTATGCTTGACTATGGTGAAGTTGATCAGGAAGATCGGTCGCGTATGAGGAGAAGAGGAGCGGGGGACTCCTTTTTTAACAGACATAGGTTTAGGTCCAGTGTAAACTGACTGAGATCTATTTGAAAGATAGGACATAATTAGTTTGGTAGAAATTGTGGAAGAATTAAAAAAAAAACACGACAAAGTTTAAAACACAAGTTATGATGGTCGACGGTATCAAATGTTTTTGAGTGATCAAGCAAAAAAAGAAAACATATCTTATTTTCGTCAATCTCGCACCTTATAGACTCTGAAACTTCTATAAGAGCAGTGGTGCACTGTGCCCCGCACGAAAACCAGATTGAACATTACTGAGCAGTGAGTTTCTTTGAAGATATTCGGACATTTGTTTCTGCACGATTTTTTCAAATATTTTTGAAAGGAAATATATTTGGAAAAGAAGCTTAAAATTGCAATTGGACGAAATTCCGTTGATTTTGGTATAGATATGATTCTTGCATGCTTCCAACGACTAAGAAATGTGCTGGAAGTGAGTATGGAATTAAAGAGATATGTTATGTATGGTAGTACAGAAGGGAGTAGTATTCGTACAAACTTAGGGTCAATTCCGTCAGGACCAAGCATTAAAACATTTAAGAACTTCATCATTTAAACGCCCTGATTTTATTTAATGTCCCTGAGTTAAATCCATAGTATTACGGGTCAGTATCTAGAGAAGGTACATTAATAAACTTTTCATTGAGTTCGTCCACATCACCATGAAACGTTTCGCGAGCCATACATTTTCCTAGACCAATGTCATTGACAACTTTCCATTTACTTTTTGAGTTTAGCGCAGATCTAAATTTTGTGTGATAATAATTGGATTTTGCGATGTTATTTACTCTATTTACTCTTCTTCGGGCGGAACGGAAAACCTCATAAAGCTCTGGCGTTTTAAAACGCTTCCATCTAGAGTAAGCTGTATCCCTTTCGTCGATACATGTTTTAATGGAACCAAGATTTTATTTTAGGTGATATCCTCTTAGATATGACAGGAACAGTTTGGCGGTTGGCAATGTTAATCATTTAATTTGTTCCAAGTAGATTTGTTTACATCAATTTTTGAATATGATATCTCTCAAATGGCCGCTTCTGGCGTATTGTGCCCTTTTTGCTGCATTTTCCATTGTTTTTGCCAACATTTCGGCCGGAATAGCGTCTATTTCTTCACGAATGTTGTCCTTGAGCTCTTCTACGATCCTTGGCTTGTTAACGTAAACCTTTGACTTCAAATATCCCCACAAGAAGAAGTCAGGCGTCGTCAAATCGGACAAACGCGGTGGCCAGTCCAAATCACCAATTTTCGACATCAAACGGCCCGGAAACAAATTCTTCAGAAAATCGATTGTTAGGCGACTTGTGTGGGGTGGAGCGCCGTCTTGTTGAAACCAGAACTGCCTCATACGCTTTCGACGAATAATTGGTATCACAAAATTGGTCATCATGTCGCGATAACGCTCCTGATTGATGGTAACCGCATGGCCATTTTCATTTTGGAAGAAAAACGGCCCAATGACCGTTTTCTCACTAACGCCGCACCAAACTGTGACATTTTCGTCATGAAGAGGCACTTCTTGAATCTCCTAATGATTTTCAGTGGGGTAAAAACGGCAATTTTGCTTATTTACGGTCCCATTCAATGTGAAATGGGCTTCATCGGACATAATAATTTTGTGCCAAAATAGCTCGTCATCTTCGGCCATTTCGATGACTCTTTGGGCCCATTCCAATCGACGAGGCTTGTCCGCAGGCAACATTCTTTGCGTCAATTGAATTTTGTACGGGAACAAATGCGAATAATCCGTTGTAAAGTGGACCGAGCCATGCCCAACTGCTGAGAACGGCGGTTTTGGGATGTTCTTGGGGACCTCTCAACACTGACTCGTACGGCAGCGATATTCTCGGCCGATCGCCTTGGTCGACTTTTATATGACCTCTTCGGATTAGAAAGAGCCTATCCAGTCGAAAATTTTTCGTATAAACGCTTAATGGTGATCTTAGAAGGCGCACTTCTCACAATTTTTAACGTTTTAAAAGCACGTTGAGTTTTCACAATTGACTTCTTCTGTTGAATGTAAATTTCAACTATTTCAGAGCGCTCGCGTGGCGTGTATTGGTTCATGGTAAAAATCTGCTTGGACTGACGCTTCAAACGCGGTATGTTATTAAGCGATGTGACATCTCTGTCAAAAGTTATGGCGTTGCCAGATGAGTCCGTCGAATATGGACAACCCTGTAGTGTAATTATATTTTCTGTGAGAAATTCGACTTGTTGATCGACAGAAATGAGGCCATATATACGATCCCAGTTTACTTGGTGAAATTTCGACTCTATTTCAACGAAATTCAAATTCCTATAATCACGGAATGAAATTTCTTGAGTTTCCTTTTATTAAAAAAAATTGCAGCTACCAGCAAGTCGTGGATTAAAAAAAAATATTTTTGAAGTCATTAACAAGGCATTAATGTCTTAAAAAATATTTTTTTAAATATCATTTATTCTCTGTATCTATGTTATATACCACCTTAAATATGAAGCTATATTTTTTGTTCCTTCCACATTTCTTCTTCTGAGCAATGCAAAAGGTATTTGAACTTTAATAACCCACCACCTCGATTCCAAATTATCTTCTTATCTCATATTGTTTTTTATTCAGCTGATAAAAAAATCCGATTCCATTAAAATCAATGAACAAAGTAAATATTTACATCATATATTTAAAAAAAGACAACAAAATTGTATTGTTTTACAACTCTCAAGAATTATGTTTAACAACAAGAACAACAGTTCAATTTACTCTGAGTAAACAATTTGGGAACCAAAAAAAAATGAAATAAAATAAAACTTTTATTTTCGATATCGTTATCAGTTTTCCTGATAAGAGTTACTAAGTTCCCAAGCGATTCTGATTGCTTGACTCTGAGGTATAATTCATTTTTGGTTGTGTGTGATGGACATAACCCGAATAGATATGGATTAATAGCTGACTGCCTGGCTGACGTTCGAAATTTATTTATAGAAATGAAATTAATGCAGTCAGTCAGCTGTTTTTTTTTTTTTTTTTTTTTTATAAAGAATTTAAAAATAATTTATAGAAATCATTATTCCTTGAAAAAATATTTAAAAAAAAATCCACGTTTTGTCAGGGAATTCAAAAAATATATTTTTTTAATTCAATGACTTGTCTAGTACATCAAAAAATATTTTTTTTAAATTCACGGCTTGTCTGGTACTTAATTTTTTGTTTATCCACGGCTTGTCTTACTTACTCAGCTGGCTTGTGACAGAACTTTCGTTCCATAAGCCCAGCTTAGAAAAGATTTCCAGGCGTGTCGGTCTTCCAATTCCAATTTGAAACACCATTTTCAGCGATGTTGTCTTCGACTTGATCTTTCCAACAATATTCTTGGCCTTCCCCTTCAGCTGGTTCGCTTTTATTGCTTTTGAGTTGTTTGCTTAGACCATAGTAGCATCGGTTGGTCATCACGATCCTTCTCCGAATTCAAAAACTGATGTCATTCGTTTTGTTTATGGAGGTACCAAGGTATATAAAATCTTTGACTACCTCGAAGCTGTAGTTGGTTGTTGTTTTTCTTTCACAGTTGGTCCGAGTCTACTGGACGTCTTGCGCGTTGATACCATCAGCATGGTCTTCTCGCCGTTTACTGCCAGACCCACTTTGGCAGGCTCCTTCTCAATTTGTTCAAAGGTGGCTGTTACCGCTCTCAGTGTTCGACCCATTATGTCGATGTCATCGGCGTAGGCGAGTAACATGGGTTGTTTGGTGTACAGAGTGCCATTTATGTTCACTTTTGCCTCTTGTATGACCTTTTCTAGCAGGATGTTAAAAAGGTCACACGACAAATAGTCACCTTGTCTGAATCCTTGTTCGGTATTAAAGGGCAACGAGAGGTCATTTCTGACATTAACTGCTGATCTTGTGCCAGTTAAAGTTATCCTGCATAGCCGCATTAATTTTGCAGGAACGCCAAAGGAAGACATGGCTTTAAACACCTCTGAACGGATATGTGGCTTTATAGTCGACGAATAGGTGGAATGTGTCGATGTGGTTTTCGTGGGTTTGGGATGGATACTTATTCCTCTATAGTTGGCACATAACGTCTTGTCTCCTGTTTTTGTGCACGGGAGGTTCCAATCATTTCGCATGCATTCTTCTAGCCAAATTGTACAAATCAGCTGGTGCATGCTTCTTACTAGCATCTGACCACCAGTCTTGAATAGTTGGGCTTGTAACCCATCGGCTCCTGCTGCTTTATTATTCTTCGGCCGATTGATTGACTTCATTTTGACTTCATCTTGGTTAGGTGGTATACACTCTATACCGTCATCGATTATTGGTTCTGGGGTATCCACTTCACTGCTACTATTTGTTACCAGAAGTTTTTTCAAAATGCTCCTTCCAGATCCTTAGCACGCTGTCTCTGTATTTGTCACCAGATTTCCTCCTTTATCTTTACAGGAGGATGTGCCTGCACCAAAGTTTTCGATTCGGTGTTTTAGCCGTTGGTAGAATTTTCGGACTTTTTTCTGACTCCTGTACATTTCGATTTGCTCACGCTCACGTTTTTCTTGCCCTTTCTTCCTTTTTCTGAAAACACTTTTCTCCTCTCTCCACGTTACGTGTTGCTACTGTCTGCAGGGTAGCCCTATACGCTCCGTTTTACACATCAGTAGCATTACGAACTCCTGATCGTGCAACGGATTTCTTGATGGTGGTTATTGGTACCCAAGTGTTGCTTTTGTTGCAGTTTGTAGGGAGTGGGCAATTCTCTGCCACTATGCTTCTATATTATTATCGGGACAAGGGGTGCTTTCGTCAAGCAGTAGGGTAAGTGGAGCGGAGTAGGATTCTGCTATCTGTTGTGTTTGCAGATTTTTGACGTCGAGTTTCCGTCTTACATTAGATCGTACCTTGGCTGCTACATTAAGACCGGCGCGTACCTTGGCTGCCACAAGGTAATGGTCCGAATCGATATTCGCTCCTCGGATCGATCGGACGTCTAAAACACTGGATGAATGCCTTTCGTCTATCACAACATGATCGATTTGTTTTCTCGTTGTGCGATCGGGAGAAATCCAAGTGGCCTTGTGTATTTCGAGATGTTTGCATCTGGTGCTGTTAACTACCCTGTTTTTGGCTGCCGCGAAGTCAATCAACCTCATGCCGTTGTCGGATGTTTCTTCCGACGGTGGGGCCAAAGATATTTTTACTTCCGATTTTTGTATTAAAATCTCCTAGCAGAATTTTAATGTCATGGCCAGGGCAACGGTCATATGCTGTTTATAGGCGCTCGTAAAATATGTCTTTGGTCTGCTCATCTTTATCTTCGGTCGGAACATGGGCGCAAATTAGACTGATTATAGCAATTCGCTCATCTACTGGAGTGAATCTGGAGACAAGGTCTTTTATTCTCCTGTAAATCATAAATCCGCAACCAAATTCATGTTTCGTTTCATGGCAGCTATAATACAGGGCGTAATTTTATACGTTTGCGGGGGTCGTCAACATTCGGGGTGTTTGGTTTTCTTTTTCTAAATCCATGTCTTGTTAGAAGTTCAAAAAATATTTTTTAAAAGATCCTAAAATTATTATTTTTTTTTAAATCAATTTTTTTTTAGCCAACACCTTATTTAAACTCGATGTGAATCATTCAATTACTTCGCCCGAAACTCTCACTTTTTCGAGTCATGCAAAAAAAAGACAAAGCGCCAGACACCAACAAAAAATCATCCGTCCAAAGTCATTCATACACATTGGATGACTGACGCCATTGTCTATTATCCACCCATCCATTCAGTCATTGTTCAATTTTTTTAAAGCTCAGTTTAAGCTATTCTGATTTTTTTTATTATTTATTGTTCAAAAAATTAACAATTCCACGAATAGTATCTGCATTTCACATTAATTGTTCGATGAATAATCACACAAATCGTAGTCTTCTTGATAATCAATGACGCCATCACTCACTTACCACTCGATGACTGACTGAGTGACCCTCACTCACACGGCATTCCAAGTAATGTGTGAGTGTGCCTAGCTTAGAGACCCTCGTCGTCATCTAAGCTTTAAAATGCAAAAATTACGCCATTGTTAATTTTTTAATAATAATAATATTTGAATATTAATTTAAATAGCCGGCAATTTTTATGAATGCGTACATTTTTTTAATTTGCTGCATTTAATTTTTTTTGCAAAAAAAAAAAAATAGAAACATACACTCACAGTTACATTGTTTGTGTACTGCTCGTTAAATATGCCGGGCATGGAATAAACTGGAATGCCGGTAAACACACTTCAGATAAGATTAGAAATATGATTAAGAGCGCTGTACAAGGCCATGAATGTGAATTTGGGAACTGAAGAACCGGGTGATAGGAGGAAATGCACAACCAACAACAAATCTCAAAAAGGTCTCAATGAAGTGACCACCTTGGAGGAATATAGTGATAATTAAATTCAGGGGAGATTTTTTTCTGTAGAAAAAAATTCATCAAGGCTTGGATATTTTAAAAAATAGTTTTTGAAGTCCTAGACAAGGCGTGGATTTTATTTTTTATTATGTCTTTGTGCATATGTTTGTAACAGGCAAAAATAATCGAGATAGACCCATGGTTCCTTTTGAGAATATGCATAAAATCACTTTCAGAGTCGATTTATGCATGTCCGATTGATTTATACAGGTCGCATTTATGATCCGAATTGGATGAAATTTGGCATAGGTCACTTATTTGGCCCAAGGACGAACCCTATTGAAATTAGGAAAAATCGATTCAGATTTAGATATAGCTCCCATATATATTTTCGTCCGATTTAGGGTAAATGATGTACCAAAGTCCCTATATATCTTTCGATTTGCACGAAATATGGCAAAGCGTAATGAATAAGGTCTAGAATGATGTGTGTTAAGTTTCGTGAAAATCGGTTCAGATTTAGATATAGCTCCCATATATATGTTCGTCCGATATAGGGTAAATAGTGTGCAAAAGACCCTATATATCTTACGATTTGCACGAAATTTGTCACATCGTAATGAATTAGGTCTAGAATGATGTGTGTTAAGTTTCCTGAAAATTGGTTCGGATTTAAATACAGCTCCCATATATATTTTCGTCCGATATAGTGTAAATAGGACACCAGAGTCCGTATATGACTTTCGATTTACACAAAATTTGGCATAGGGTACTGTATTAGGTCCAGAATGATGTGTGTTAAGTTTCATGAAAATGGGTTCAGATTTAGATATAGCTCCCATATATATTTTCGTCCGATTTAAGGTAAATTGTGTACCAAAGTCCCTATATATCTTTCGATTTGCACGAAATTTGGCACAGCGTAATGAATTAGGTCTAGAATGATGTGTGTTAAGTTTCATGAAAATCGGTTCAGATTTAGATATAGCTCCCATATATATTTTCGTCCGATTTTATGTAAATGGTGTACCAAAGTCCCTATATATCTTTCGATTTGCGCGAAATTTGGCGCAGCGTAATGAATTAGGTCTAGAATGATGTGTGTTAATTTTCATGAAAATCGGTTCAGATTTAGATTTAGCTTCCATATATATTCTCGTCCGATTTAAGGTAAATGGTGTACCAAAGTCCCTATATATCTTACGATTTGCACGAAATTTGACACAACGTACTGAATTGAGTCTAGAATGAAGTGTGCTAAGTTTCATGAAAATCGGTTCAGATTTAGATATAGCTTCTATATATACTTTCGTTTGATTTTAAGCAAATGGTGAATAAAGACCCATAGCTAGGCCGATTGACACAACGTACTGATATTAATACGAGTCTTTTAGGATACATTTGTAGAATATACTCAAAGTGGTGAAGGGTATCATATAGTCGGCCCAGTCCGACTTTACTACTTTCCTTACTGGTTTTATTTGCAACATTTCCTATAGAAAATATTTTTATCCGCAAAATTTTCTATAAAGAATGTTGAATGTAAGTTTTGTTAGTTGATTTCATTGAATTGCGCCTCTTCCTCTCTCTCTGTCTCTTTCTCTCGTTTTTCTTTTTCAATGAAATCTTCCATTTCCTTTTATGTCATGATTCGTTGTTTATAAATCCCCTAACCTCTCTTATTATTGTGGAAACCTTATGGGGAGTGATTCTGTTTTCTAACGTTCCATGAAGTGAACAAAAAAACGACAACAACAAAAACAACCGTTTTCTATGTCTCGAGAAGCCGGTTTTCAATGTCACTGTAAAACAACAATCCAGCCTTAAATCTCGAATCTCACGAAATTACCTCGACGGAGTGACTTTTTTGAGGGGCACCAACACCGAGCAATTCAACACTTCACAAGTTCTCTCCTCCTCTAACACTCACACACCACATTGCCAAAGGCATCATCTAATATTTAAAAAAAATGAAACGAAAAATCGGTTTCATCGTATCCAGAGGAAGTTCGTTCACTGTGTGCGAGTGTTCGTGTTGAAACTTTATTGTTATTGTTACTGTTGCTTTTTTGGTTGTGGTATGCGGTCGTTCTATCATCAACGATAAACTTCCAGTTAGAGCTTCTGTTGAGGCTTTTTTGGCTTGGTTGTTTGTTGATTAGGGGAAGCAAGTCTCACCATGTTTTGGTTTAAAATTTGATTTCTTGCTGGAATTTAGTTTAGAAGTTTTCAAATTCGGGTTTTTTTGTAATTATTGTCGTTGTTGTTGCACCAATTATGTTCTGCTTCTTTTTTCGGGTGGGTTTAAGGTTATTAAGTAATTACCACACAAGGTCATTCATTGCTGATATTATCAAAACCAAACTTTGTGGGTTTCAAAAATTGGGCAGTTTTTTTTTTTTTGGGAGATTTGGACAAATTTTTGAAATAAATATTATGATATGAAAATTATGTGGAATGTTATAATTTGTTGGAAAATGTTGAGGATAAAATAAAAAAATATATAATTTCGAAAAAACATATTGCGGATAAAAACACTGTTCTATAGAAAGTAATGCGAATAAAAAATTCTTATGTGGATAAAAATATTTTCTATTAATAATTTTGAGGATAAAATATTTTCTGTAGAAAATGATGTGGATAACAATTCCATCATTGCATAATGTTGCGGATAATAATATTTTCTATAGAAAATAATTTGAAATAGAATACATTTTGAGGATACAAATATTTCTCTAAAAAAAATTATATGGATAATAAAATTTCCCATAGAAAACTTTGGGTATACACATTTTTACAAAGAAAACTTTTTGGATAGGAACATTTTTGAAATAAAATGCTCCGGATAAAAAATGTTGCGGATAATCTAATCTTCTATAGAGAGTCGTGCGGATAAAAAATGTCTATAAAAAATGTTGCGGATAAAAATATCATCCATGAAAAATGATGCGGCTAAAAATTATTTCCTATTGAAAATGTTGGGATTAAGCATTTTTCTATAGAAATATTGCCGACAATATCCTATAGAAAATGTTGCGGATAAGCAAATTTTCAATAGAAATTGTAGCGGATAATAAAATTTTCAAAAAAATGTTGCGGATAAAAATTGGTCTATAGAAAATGTAGCGGATAACAAAATGTCCTATTGAAAATGTTGCGGATAATAAAATTTTCTATAGATGATGTTGCGGATAAGAATGTTGCCCATTCAAAAATGTTGCTGATAATGAAATTTTCTATAGAAAATGTTTTGGATAGTAACATTTTTTGTATAGAAACTGTTGTGGATAATAAAATTTTTTGTATAGAAAATGTTGTGAATAATAAAATTTTTTGTATAGAAAATGTTGTGGATAATAAAATTTTTCTATAGAAAATGTTGTGGATAATAACATTTTTTGTATAGAAAATGTTGCGGATAAGAAAAAATCCTATAGAAATTGTTGCGGATAATGAAATTTTGTATAGAAAATATTGCGGATAATAAATTTCCTATAGAAAATATTGCGGATAAAAATATTTCCTATAAAAAAATGTTGCGGATAAAAATATTCCCTATAAAAACTATTGTGGATAAGAATATGTTCCATAGAAAATGTTGTGGATAACGAAATTTCTTATAGAAAATGTTGCGGATAAAAAATTTGTATAGAAAATGTAGCGGATAATAATATTTTCTATAATATTTGGATAATTTTTTCCATAGAAAATAATGCGGAAAGAATATTTTCTATAGAAAATTATGCGAATAAAACTATTTTTTTTTTTTAAGAAAATGTTGCGGATAAAAAATTTTCTATAGAAAATATTGCGGATAAAATTATTTTTCTATAGAAAATTTTGCTGGTAATAGTTATTTCTATAGAAAATATTACGGATATGAATATTTTGTATAGAAGTTATAGCGGATAACCGTTTTTTTTTTCCTATAAATGTTGCGTATAATAATGTTTTCCATGAAAAATGTTTCGGATAAAAATATTTTTTATAGAAAACGTTGTGGATAAGCTGATATTCTATAGAAAATGATGCGGATAAAAATATTTTTTATAGAAAACGTTGTGGATAAGCTGATAGAATAGCGGATTCTGGTTAAAAATATTTCTTATAAAAAAATATGTGGATAACACTATTTGTCCATCAAAATCGATGCGGATAACAAAACTTCCTATAGAAAATGCTACGGATAACAATAGTTACTATGGAAAATATTGCGGATAAGAATATTTTCCATGAAAAATGTTGCAGATGATAAAGGAATATTTTTTATAGAATGTATTGCTGATAAAAATAATTTCTATGGAAAATGTTACGGATAACTATATTTTCGTAGGGAAATTTTGCAGATAATAGATTATTCGAAGAAAATGTGGCGAATAAAAACATTTTCTAGAGAAAATGTGGCGAATAAACATATTTTCAGTAAAATATCTTATGGATAAAATGAGGAAATCCTATGGATAAAAATATTTTCAGTAAAAATGTTGCAGATAAGAATATTCTGTATAGAAAGTGTTGCGGATAACTAAATTTTCGTCAGGAAATTTGGTGAATAATAGATTATTCGAAGAAAATGTGGCGAATAAAAAAATTTTGTATAGAAAATTTTACGGATAAAAATATTTTCAGTAAAAAATCGGGCGCATAAAAAATGATTTTTCCATAAAAAATGTTTCGGAAAACTTTTTTTTCTATAGAAAATGGTGTGGATAAAAAAATCCATAGGAAATGTTGTGGATAATGAATTTCCTATAGAAAATGTTGCGGATAAGAATATTTTGTGTAGAGAATGTTGCGGATAAAATTATGTTCTATTGAAAAATTTGGAGATATTTAACATTTCTTACGAAAATGTGGCCGATTTTCTATAGAAAATATTGCCGATAACTAATTTTTCTATAAAACATGTTGTGGATAAGTCAAATTTTATAGATATTATTATATTTCCCTCGATTATTTAATACCCTCCAGCGAACTTCATCACGAAATTCGTCATGCTGTGTTGTTGCTGCTTTATTTATTGTTGTTATACATGCGACAAAATAAATATGAAAACTTGCATTTTTATTGCTGTTTTTTGTTGTTCTTCTAAACAAATAATAAATATTCTCAAGACTGGAACAAATAACCGCCACTTTAAAATATTTTTTTATTTTCAGAAAGAGAAAACAAACAATTATTTGTTTCTTCTTTATTTTCAACATTTGTGTGTTATCGCGGTTTTTCTTGACGTTTGCACCTCAAAAAAGATGATGTCATTTGGAAGTATTTTTTAAATACCATTTAAATACCACTACTCGATTTCTTGTTAAATAAATAGTCGAAAAAAACATATTTTTCTGTAGAAGAAAATATTTTCCATTTTTTTTTTTAAATATCAAATAAAAAAACTAAATTGAAAATATTGAATTAATTTTTTTATGAAAATAAAAAACGACTAGTTGCCAAGTAATTTAAACCATGTTAATGAAATCGTTGTAATGTAAAACAATTGTGTGTTTGAGTGTGTTTTTGACTTAATGATAAACAAAATCATAGCTTCTCTGTAATACATACAGCCAGGGCAGGCAGGCAGTCAGCCAGCCCGCAAGCCATTCAGCCATATGTACTTCCATAGACGTACTTATGGAACCACATGTAAACAACATTCATAAACATTTGTACAACACCAAAATATACAATACACTAAAAATATTGAAAACGAAACGTGTGTTAACTTGGGTTTTAAATTTCTTTGTGACAATTGTTTTTGGATATTCCAAGAGGGGTAGAGAGAGAAGATGGGTTATATTGTATGTGGATAAGGCCAATGTGGCGACTAAGCCAGTTTTTTTTTTTTTTTTTTTTTTTTTTTGCAAAAAATCAATTGTCGATCGATCGGTCACTCAACCAAATCCAATGAAACCATATTCAACGTTCACTTTTTATTTTTCTATGGGATTTATTAAAATTGTTTTGTTTATTTACGGATGATACCAATTCCCGTACTGTTTGTCGATTTTTTTTTACAACATATGTTTAATTTACAAATTAGCAAAAATAAAAACATCCACATTTATGGTTGACAAACTATTATAAATTGCTTGCTGGTTATGTTCAATTATAGGAAATTTCAAATATGCGTGGTGACATGTGTTTTTTTTAATGAGCTCTTCTCAAGAATGTCTATGGTGGTGCCATTACATGTGAATTTCATTTGTGTTTTGGATTTTTTTTAATTATTACTATATTTAAAAAGATGGTGGTTATTTTTATAACAATTTTCTCCTGGGAAATATTTGCTAATGAATACCAAATTTATTTACTAATTTAATTTATAAAAAAAAATGTGTAAACATTGATTGTATTTGTTTTGGAAAATGTGATGGGAAAAATATCAAAAGAAAAAAATAGATATGGAAAATATTATTATCAAAACGATTTTCTATAATAAATATCGAATCCGCAATCATTTATATAAAAAAAAATCAATTATCCGCAAAATTTGCAAAATAAAACTTCTTATCCGCAACATTTTTAAAAGAAATACGATTATCCGCCACTGGCTCCATAGACAATTTTCTTCTGTGCAACATTTTCTATGGACAATTTTTTTATCCGTTACATTTTTTACAGAAATTGTCTTATCTGGAATATTTTCCATAGACAATATTTTTATCCACAACATTTTCTTTATTAACCGCAACGTTTTCTAAAGAAAATAATTTCTATCCGCATCATTTTGTATAGAAAATATTATTACCGTAACATTGAAAACATCTTTATCCGTACCATTTTCTATATGAAATCTTGTTATCCGTTATATTTTCTTTTTATCCGAAACATTTTCTTCGCAAAATAATCTTATACATAACATTATCGATGGATAAGATTTTTATTCTCACCATTTCATATGGAAAATATCTTTATCTTTATATAGAAAATCGTTTTATCCGAAACATTTTCGATAGATAGTTTTTTATCCGCCACATTTTCTATAGAAAATATTTTAACCACTCCATAATATCTTTATCCGCAAACTTTTCTAAAAGAAATCTTAATATCTGCAACATTTTCTATAGTCAATTTTTTATCCGCAACATTTTCTATAGAAAATATTCTTATACATAATATTTGCAATGGAAAACATTTTTATCCGCACCATTTCCTATGGCAAATATTACGGATAAAGATCCGTAACATGTTCAATAGGAAATTTTGTTATCTGCAACATAATTCTTTGAAAAATCTAATTATCTTCAACATTTTCTATGTAGAAATCGATTATCCGCAACATATTCTATGGAAAATATTTGTATCACTGAAATTTTCGAAAAAACAAACATATTTATCCGTACAATTTCCTATTGAAAATATATTTATCCGTAACATTTGAAAATCCTCGAAAATCTTATTTTATTTAAAAAATATTTTTATCCACATCATTTCCTATAGAAAATATCGCTATCTGAATGTTTTTCTTATCCACAAAAAACCGGTTATCCTCAATATTTCCTTTAGAAAATATATTTATCCGCATAATATCCACAATACATTCCACAAAAAATTACGATCCACAAAATTTGAATCCAATATTTCTAGGAGAATATTGCAACCCACATGTATCTATAGAAAATATCAGGTTCCACTATATTTTTAATAGAAAACATTACATTCCACTACATTTTTTGTAAAATAATGCAATCCACACAATTTCACGTTCCACAATATTTTTTTATGGAAATTTATTACGTTCCACAGTATTTTTATTGAAAAGATTTCGTCCCACATTTTTTGTCTATTAATTATATTATCTTCCACAATGTTTACCATTATATACACAAAATATTACATTCCACATGATTTTTTTTTTTTTTTGGAAAATAATAAATTCCACAATATATTTCATGAAATATATTTTGATCCACAATATTTTTTATAAAAAATATTACGTTCCACAATATATTTTTTTAGAAAATATTAGGTTCCGCATTGTTTTCTATGAGAAATATTACGAACCACCTATAAAATATTACGATCCACAAAATTTTCTATAGAAAATATTACGTTCCACATTATTTCATGTAGAAAATAATGCGTTCCACGCCATTTATATAGAAACTAATGATTTTTGGTTTTTGATTTTTTATACGTTTTTCAATGTTTTGTAAAGAAAATGTTACGTTCCAAAACATTTCATATGAAAAATATTATGTTCCACAAAAGATGCTTAAGAGAGTATTACTTTCTATGGCAAATATTACGTTCCAAAATATTTTCTATAGAAAATAATACGATCCACAACGTTTTCTACAGGAAATATCATGTTCCACAATATTTTCTATACAAAATATTACGTTCCACAAAATATTACTCTGAAAATATTAGGTCCCAAACTACTTTCTACAAAAAATATTACATTCCACAATATATTCCTCTCAAAATATTAGATTGCGTTCCACAAAATTGTCTATTGATAATAGTACAATCCACAGCATTATAAATATAGAAAATAATACGATCCACTCAATTTTTTATAAATTCCTCAATATTTTGTAGGGAATATTATACGTTCCAATATTATATTATGTTCCATTTTTTATGACAAATATTACGATCCACAGCATTTTCCACAATAAATATCATGTTCCACAATATTTTCTATACAAAATATTACGTTCCACAAAATATTACTCTGAAAATATTAGGTCCCAAACTACTTTCTACAAAAAATATTACATTCCACAATATATTCCTCTCAAAATATTAGATTGCGTTCCACAAAATTGTCTATTGATAATAGTACAATCCACAGCATTATAAATATAGAAAATAATACGATCCACTCAATTTTTTATAAATTCCTCAATATTTTGTAGGGAATATTATACGTTCCAATATTATATTATGTTCCATTTTTTATGACAAATATTACGATCCACAGCATTTTCCACAATAAATATCATGTTCCACAATATTTTCTATGCAAAATATTACGTTCCACAATATATTCATTTAAAAATATTAGGTTCCACATTAGAATATTGAAAATATTACAATCCACATGATTATGTAAAGAAAATATTACGATCCACAATATTTTTTTATTGAAAATATTACGTTCCACAATATATTCAATAGAAAATATTACGTTCCACCACCTTTTAGAAACCAATATTGCGTTCCACAATGTTTTCAATGGTAAAGTATTACGCTCCACAACATTTTCTATATGAACATATTACGATCCACATTGTTTTCTATAGGAAATATTAAGTTCCACAACATTGTCTATAGAAAATATTACAATTCACAACATTTCCAATAGAAAGAATTACAATCCACAACATTTTCTTTACAAAATATTACGATCCACAAAATTTCCTAAAATAAAACTACGTTCCACATTACTTTTATTTAGAAATTTTCTTTAGAAATATTCCATTGGAAAGTATTACGTTCCACAAGTTTTTATTAAAGAAAAAATTACAATCCTAATTTTTTTGCAAAATATTAGAATCCACACAATTTTCTAAAAATAATTTTGCGATCCACAAAATTAACCTTAGAAGGCCTTGTGAAGATAAAATCCATTTCATTTTTTGAACAAAAATAAATCGAAATGTGGGTAGCAACAACATTTTCTAATCGGAATATTTTTTAATCCAAAAAAATTAAACTTCCCTCCACGATAATTCACAGTCATGGATAGCGATAATGAAAGTTATTTTTTATTTCTTCGCTGTGGCTGAAATGCAACGAAATTGAAAAAAATAACAACAAAAAAGTAATGAAATAAAATTCCCACAAAAAACTTTGCTCCCGCATCAAATCGCGTTGAAGAACTTACGGATGGATGACTACTTCATTTCATTAAAAAAAAGTGCTCTAGCTTCAGACGACATGGGCTATAACTATATGTGGAGTGATGACCGCGTGTCGGCAGAGCAGAGCTAAGGCGAGACGATCCAGAGTACAGTGTGATATTGTTCACGGTCTAAATACATTTAACGTGTTGTTGTTATTGTTGTTGTTTTTGTGTTTTTATTAAATTTAAAAAACATTGTTAGTCAATTGGTCATATCATCATCATGATGATGAAAAAAACTAACTGGTGGGTTGGTTGGTTCGTTAGCCAGCCAAACAAATAACCCTAATAATATCCGATCCGAATAAAATTTACATAAACTTAGGAGAGCTTAAAAATTAAAATGAAGTAACATAGAACAGTAATGAGTAATTACCCTGATATGCATGTATGCATGTTGTTGTTTGTTCCGGTGTATAAAAAAAATATTTATTAATTTGAAATTAAAAAAAAAAAATATGTGTTAAAGTGTGAAAAAAATTATCAGCAAATTTAGTTTTTTTTTTTTTTTAATGCATTTGAGGTTGTTTGGATTTTTTCCACTTTGTAAAGAGTGCTGATGTCAACAGCTTTGTTGAGTAAGAATCTCAATTGTTTTTGTTGTTGTTAATCAAATGTTGTTATTGTTGATAATTATAATAGAATTCTGTAATTAACCTAGCGCCATCAATGAAATCAGTAGTAACTGAGCTGTGGGGGAAAACAAAGAACCATTGTGGATGTGATTGACATCAATTGTAGGCTTTGGAGGGATATAGTAAATAAAAATTCAATTTCAATTTGAATTTTCAATATTTTTTTAAAGATCTGCAGAGGCTTGAATATTTCTTAAATATTTTTTTTGAAGATCTAGATAGGCGTGGATTGTTTGTAAATATTTTTTTCAAGGACCTAAAAATTTTAATTTAAAAAAATCTTACTTACATAGCTGGCTTGTTACAGAACGGTTGTTCCATTAGCCGAGCTTAAAAAGATTTCCAAGGACGTCGGTCTTGTGCGCATCTCCTCCAATTTGAAAGACCACGTTCCAAGGTGTTGTTTTCGACTTGATCTTTCCAATTGATTCATAGCCTTCCCCTTCTACAGGAACCATCAGTAGGCTCGCTTTTATATGCCTTTTGGGCTGGGGCATCTTCATCCATTCTCACAATATGACCTAGCCAACGTAGTCGCTGCAGCTCAATACGTCTAACAATGCCGATGTCCGAAAATAGCTGGTAAAGCTCATGGTTCATTCGACGGCGATATTCACCGTCAACGCAGATCGGCCCATAGATCTTTCGAAGAATTTTTCTTTCAAACACCCCAAGAGCTGCCGCCTCATCTGCTTGCGCAAGTACCCATGCTTCAGATCCATATAACAACACGGGTAGTATCAGCGTCTTGTAGAGTATGAGTTTGGTCTGGCGGGAGGTGGCCTTATTTCTAAACTGCTTACTTAGACCATAGTAGCATCTGTTGGCCATCACAATCCTTCTCCGAATTTCAAAACTGATGTCATTGGTTTTATCTAAGGCGGTACCAAGGTATATTAAATCTTTGACCTCCTCGAAGCTGTAGTCCTCAAGTTCCACAGTTGGTCCGAGTCGTCTACTGGACGTCTTGGGCGTTGATACCATCAACTTGGTCTTCTCGCCTTTTATTGCCATACCCACTTTGGCTGACTCCTTCTCAAGGTGGCTGTTATCGCACGCAATTTTCGACCCATTATATCGATGTCATCGGTGTAGGCGAGTAACATGTGTTGTTTGGTGTACATAGTGTCATTTCTGTTCACCTTTGCATCTACAGCAGGATGTTAAAAACATCACACGAAAAATTGTCACCTTGTCTGAATTCTCGTTCGGTATTGAAGAGCTCAGATAGGTCCTTTTCTACCTTAACCGCTGACCTTGTGTCACTTAAAGTTATCCGGCATAGCCGTATTAATTTTGCAGAAATGCCGAACGTAGACATGGCTTTAAACACCTCCGAATGGATAAGGCTGTCGAATGCGGCTTTATAGTCGACACATAGGTGATATGTGTCGATGAGTTTTTCGTGGGTCTTTTCCAGGATTTAGCGCAGAGTGAATCTGGTCAATGGAGGATTTACCAGGTCTGAAGCAGCATTGGTATGGTCCAACAATGTCATTGACCATTGGCTTCAATCGTTCACACAGCACACTGGATAGCACTTAATATGCGATGGGAAGGAGACTTATTCCTTTATAGTTGGCACATATCTGTCTTGTCTCCTTTTTTGTGCACGGGACACAGGATGCTGAGGTTCCGATCATTGGACATACATTCCTCTAGCCAAATTGTACTAATCAGTTGGTGCATGCTCCTCACCAGCATCTGACCACCAGTCGTGAATAGTTCGGCTTGTAACCCTTCGGCACCTGCTGCTTTATTATTCTTCAGCCGATTGGTTGATATTCTGACTTCATCTTGGCTAGGTGGTATACACTCTATACCATCATCTCTTATTGGTTCTGGGGTATCCACATCACTGATACTATTTGATACCAAAAGTTTTTCAAAATGCTCATTCAGATCCTCAGCACGCCGTCTGTATCTGTCACCAGGTTTCCTTCTTTATCACTACAAGAGGATGTGCCTGCACCAAAACCTTACGGTTTGGTGTTTTACTCGTTGGTAAAATTTCAGGACTTCATTCTGACTCCTGTACATCTCGATTTGCTCACGCTCGCGTTTTTCTTGTTCTTTCTTCTTTTTTTCTGAAAACACGTTTCTCCTCTCTCCCTTTCTCCCGATAATTCTCCATCACATTACGTGTTGCTACTGTCTGCAGGATTGCCCTATACGCCGCGTTATTCACATCAGTAGCATTACGATACTCCTGATCGTACCATGGGTTTCATGGTGGTGGTTTTTGGTACCCAAGTGTTGCTATTGCTGCAGTTTGTAGGGAGTGGACAATTCTTTGTCATTGTGCTTCTATACTATTATCGGGACAAGGGGTACTTTCGCCAAGCAGGTCGGTAAGTTGAGCGGAAGAGGCTTCAGCTATCTGTTGTGTTTGCAGCTTTTCGACGTCAAATTTTCGTGTCGCTACATTAAGACGGGTGCGTACTTTGGCTGCCACAAGGTAATGGTCCGAATTGATATTCGCTCCTCGGATCGATCGGACTCTAAAACACTGGATGAAAGCCTTCGGTCTATCACAACATGATCGATTTGATTTTTCGTTGTTCGTATATCGAGATGCTTGAATCTGGTGCTGCTAACTACCATGTTTTTTAGCTGCCGCAAAGTCAATCAACCTCATGTCGTTGTCTGATGTTTCAACATGGAGGCTGAATTTTCCGACGGTGGGGCCAAAGATATTTTCCCTTCCGATTTTTGTAATAAAATCCCCCAGCAGAATTTTAATGTCATGGCCAGGGCAGCGATCATATGCTGTTTCTAGGCGCTCATAAAATATGTATTTGGTCTGTTCATCTTTATCTTCGTTCGGAGCATAGGCGCAAATGAGACTGATGTAGAAGAACTTCACTTTTATGCGGATTACAGCAATTCGCTCATCTACTGGAGTGAATCTGGAGACGAGGTATTTTATTCTCTTGTTAACCATAAATCCGCAGCCAAATTCACGCCTCTTTTCATGGCAGCAATAATACAGTCCGTAATCTTCTGAGTTACTTACGCCACTCCCTTTCCATCGCATTTCCTGCAAGGCTATAATATCGGCTTTGTACTTCTTGAGTACACCCGCCAAAGCGAAAACTGGGGTTTGGTTGTCTTTTGCTTTCATTTTTCATACTAGGAGGGGTTTTTCGAGTGCGGGCAACTAACCCGACGCCTCAACCCATTTTTTATAGTTCTTATGGTGAACTCGCGGCACATATTAGCTCACTATTTCATCGGATGATGAAAATAGGTACCCCAAATGGCACCACGGGGAGGTCAGTGTCCATAATTGAGGTGAAAGAGGGACCAAGATAAGCCTGGACTTAAAGCCAATCAGAGCCGTTGCTTGATATCTATCATCCCCTACGCCACCCACGCCTTGTTAGAATTTCAAAAATTATTTTTTTAAAAAATCCACGCCTTATCTAGGACTTCAAAAAATATTTTTTAAATATCTATGCTCCCCAAAAACTTCCATTCGAAGTATTGTGTTTCACCAACAATCGATTCTAAGGTTCAATAAACTATAAATGTTTATATTATATAAGAGGGTCAAAATAAATTATCATAATTTTTGTTCGGAAACAAAACCCTTCTCCCAACAAAAAAAAAATATCAACAATGAAGAATAAAACAAAAAATAAATCATAACGGTAACAAATTTAAACTATAAATGAAATTTAAATAAATTCCAAAACTTTTCGGAATTGATGGACAGCCATCAGCCGGTCAGCAGCCGGTCTTTTGATGCATTCCATTAAACTTCGAAATAAAAAAAAATGATTTAAGACATAAGTCAAAATTCGCATTATAACCAGATATGAAATGCCACAGACAAGATATCTGAAAAGCGAAACAAAGCCCAAGAAAAAAAGAGTAGCCGTGTTTAACCCTGAACTTGAACAAAACGCCAGCGAAGGAAGAAACCGGCTGGGCCATGTCTGCTATTAAAAAACGTTTTTTAGTTGTTGATGTTTTTTTTTTTTTTTTTTTTTGTTTTTTACTTTTGTAAAATATTTTTTGAAACATTTTTGTTAATGTGTTGTTGCTGTTGTTGTTTTTTACGTTTCGTAGTAGATCATTGTAATTATCATTGGCCGGTTTCTTTGCCGAATCATCAACCAACAAATTGAAAACCTGTTTTTTTTTCGCTTAATTGTGTTTACTTGTCAAAAAAATTAATTTTTTTGATTACTACCATTCTGCACGTATTTTGTAGATAGGAAAAAATTTTAATTTTCAAATTCCAACTTTATGGTATTTTTTCTCATGGCTTCGTCTTTTAAATATTCATCATACGAAGTGCCCTATATTTTTTTCTCAACTCCAACACTTTCGAAAAAAAAAATCGTAATCCCCTCTCATGGTCCATAGATTCTCTACCTGATATATTTTTTTAATTTTTTTTCCAAGAATTGTTTTACCCCTTTTCTTTTATAACACTCCATAAATTATCAACAATCCCCTCCCCCTTCCTATCATCTAATTAGCATTAGCTTCTCAAAAAACAAAGCAACCATTAAATTATGTTAATTGTTTAAACGGGTCTGGCCAGCTCTGTATATCTATTTTTTTTATTAATATAATATTAAATAATAATTTTTTATTTTATTTATACTAATTTGTGAATCCCCTTTCCTTTCTTTTGCAGATTCTTCGGATATTGTCGATTGTAAATTGAAATTGATTTTGGGTCTAATATGGACCCTGATTTTGCACTATTCCATTTCTATGCCCGCCTGGGAGGGTGAGGATGATCAGCAATTGAATGGTTCGGGACCAACGCCCAAACAGAGGTATGTATTTGAAAACTTATTTTTGCAAAATGAGAATTAAAAAAATCCCAGATCCATAGAGGAGAGGATTTTTTAAAAAAAAATTTTGAAGTTCCAACAAGGCGTGGAATTTTTTAAAAATAATTTTTTTTAATTCCACCAAGGCGAGGATTTTTTAAAAGGAAAATAGTAAAGTCGGACTGAGCCGACTATACCCTTCACCACTTTGGTATATTCTACATAGTATATATCCTAATAGACGTCGCCTTTCGAAGGCATATTGACATGAAATTGAACGAACTTAAATATGTGATCTTTATCTATATGTGAACCGACTGACACCAATCCCTACATATATTCTGAAACCTATGCTAAGTTTCATTTCATTTGGGCAGATTTAGAGTTGTTTGCGTACAATAGGACAAATTTATGTAAATCGATTTATTTAGCACACTTGATACACGCTATTCGCTATATGCGACACTGTTCAAAACTTAATCTCAATCAGGCACCCGTTCGAAATTTATATGGAAGCTATGTCTGCATCTGCACCAATTTCAACAAAACCTAATAACCTTTGTACGTTGTGCAAACTTTCGTTCAATCGGACCAACATTAGGAGTTTGGTGCACCATTTACCTAAAATCGGACGAAATTATATATCGGAATTATTATATATTGAAATTATATATCGGAACCAATCTTCACGAAACTTAGCACACATCATTCTAGGCTGAATTCAGTATAGGGTCTTTGGTGCACCATTTACATTAAATCGAACGAAAATATATATGGGAGCTATATCTAAATCTGAACCGATTTTCAGGAAACTTAACACACATCAGTCTAAGCTGAATTCAGTACGCTGTGCCAAATTTCGTACAAATCGAAAGATATATAGGGACTTTGGTGCACCATTTACCTTAAATCGAACGAAAATATATATGGGAAAATATATATGGGAGCTATATCTAAATCTGAACCGATTTTCACGAAACTTAGCAAACATCATTCTAGACCTAATTCATTACGCTGTGCCAAATTTCATGCAAATCGAAAGATATTAAGGGATCTTAGTGAATCATTTACATAAAATCGGACGAAAAAATATATGGGAGCTATATCTAAATCTGAACAGATTTTTACGAAACTTTACACACATCAGTCTAGGCTGAATTCAATACGCTGTGCTAAATTTCGTGCAAATCGGATTATTTATAGGGACTTTAGTGCACCATTTACATAAAATCGGACGATAATATATATGGGAGCTATATCTAAATCCGAACCGATTTTTACGAAACTTTGCACACATCAGTCTAGGCTGAATTCAGTACACTGTGCCAAATTTCGTGCAAATCGAAAGATATATAGGGACTTTGGTGCACCATTTACATAAAATCGGACGAAAATGTATATGGGAGCTATATCTAAATCTGAACCGATTTTTACGAAACTTAGCAAATATTATACTAGGCTTAATTAAGTACGCTGTGCCAAATTTCGTGCAAATCGGATTCTTTATAGGGACTTTTGTGCACCACTTACCTTAAATCGGACGAAAATTTATATGGGAGCTATATCTAAATCTGAACTGATTTTCACGAAACTTAGCAAACATCATTCTAGACCTAATTCATTACGCTGTGACAAATTGCATGCAAATCGAAAGATATTAAGGGACTTTAGTGAACCATTTACATTAAATCGGACGAAAATATATATGGGGGCTACATCTAAATCTGAACTGATTTTCACGAAACTTAGCATACATCATTCTAGACCTTACTTTTTACGATGTGCCAAATTTCGTGCAAATCGAAAGATGTATTGGGACTTAGTTGCACCATTTACATTTAATAGGACGAAAATATGTATGGGAGCTATATCTAAATCTGAACTGATTTTTACGAAACTTAGCAAACATCATTCTAGGCTTAATTAAGTACGCTGTGCCAAATTTCGTGTAAATCGAAAGATATATAGGGACTTGTGTGCACCATT
>NW_026887081.1:0-8412 GCF_032173495.1 Musca vetustissima | reverse complement strand
TCAATCAACACAACCAACCAACAACCAACCAAACCAACCAACCAACCAACCAACCAACCAACAACCAACAACCAACCAACCAACCAACAAAATCCAACTAGAATAAATAAATCATACGTAACAACCAACAACCAACCAAAAAAAAGTAAATGTAGTAAACACCCCCCCCCCCCCCCCACCACTCACCCCGCCCACTTCTTTTTTTGTCGGCTGCGGGACGACGTCGTCGCGCCGCGCGCCCGCGCGCCGCGCCCTTCGTTCCCGGCATAGTGTATTAATTGTACAGAAGAATGAATGATGTGTGGTAAATTTGTGAAAATCGGTTCAGATTTAGATATAGCTCCCATAATATATCTTCGTCCGATGTAAGGTAAATGATGTATCAAAGTCCCTTTATATCTTTCCATTTGCACGAAATTTGGGTACATAGCGAAATAGAGATATCTAATTATGTGGAACGATGTGTGTTAGGTTGTGTGTGTGTTAAATTTCGTGAAAATAGGTTCAGATTTAGAAGATAGCTCCCATATATATTGTCTCATTTATGTAAATGGTGCAACAATACCTGACCAAAATTTAGTATAGGTTGCAGAATGACATGTTTAATTTCATGTTAATGGTTCTTCAATAATGCGACGTCTGTTAGGATTCATCTGTTTAATATACCCACAGTGGTGAAGGGTATCATATAGTCGGCCCCGTCCGACTTTACTACTTTCCTTACTGGTTTTAAGATAGCTTTTAGCTGACGTCAAATTCTTAAATTTATGCAAATTGATTAAATCCCAAATAAATTATATATTAATATTGAAATTTTAGTTCCAATTATGTTATCCAAAATCGTTGCGATAATGTGAAATTCAAATATTCATAAACATTTTAAGGGAAAAATCCGAAAAAATGTCAATGGATTTTATGCAAATTATATTTATCATTTATTAATGCATCCTTGTTGAGTCCTTTTTTGTAAATTGTAGACCAAATGTATGAACATCGCTTATTCACACCATTAGCAGGTTAAGAGTACAAGTGATAAGTATGAGGATGACGATGTCAAGGTCGTTTTTTGTTGTATCTGACAAACTTTTTCAACGGCACACAATATTGGCTTAGAGGATGTGGTTTTTGTAATGGGAGCGTACATGGCCATACATACTGTAAAACGATGTGAAGCAGGCCATGCCATCATAGCCCGTAATATTTGTTAATACCACTCATAATCGATGGCTGTTCGAAAGTGATGTCATTTTAAAACCAGCAGATGTTTAGAATACAAACCATGCAATTATTTATAATTGAAAAAAAAAAAACAACAATAAGAAGGTTGACAACAATGGTAGTATTATTAGAAGCTAATACTGAATAATAAAACAAACAATAAACCGCAAATTCCTATATAATATCCAGCACCAGTTTGGTTGAATTTAAAATATGACATATATTGTAACGGTTCATATATTATGCACTACCCAAATTAATGTCAACCCACCTCAATATTTAGTACCTGTGTTCTTAAACTTCAATGCCTTTATCGGCAAACACTTTTCCTGAAGTACACAATAATAAGTACACAATAATAGTATCATACGGATACATGTTTCACTTTTCTATGCCGAAATGGTCGATCTCGGACATTATCGAACTAATAGCGAAGAATATGTGTAATTCGTCCGCAGTTACGGATACTGATACATGTTACCATCGTTTCGACCTCGATATTTGCCAGCTCCACGCTCATAACCAGCTCCATACTAATAGCCACTAACTGAACCCTGACGAGCCCGATCCAGCCGAACACCAACGAGCCGACATCAGCTAGCTGAGTACTGGGTGTATTGGATTGTTCGAAACAAACTTAACACTTAAGCCGCAAAACCATTATATGTCTTGAGAGCTGACATTGCAAGGCATGTGTCTGAAAAAAGTTCTATTAATTGTACGCATTAGTTTTTGGTTGGTGCCCTTTTACTTCAGAAAGGGTATATATATATATAAACAAATACAACTCTGACGAATTGAAATTTTACCGTTATTATAGGTAGCATGTCTCATCATATTATATATATATATATATTATTTATTTATTTTTTTCAAAGTTTTAGTATTCTTGAGTGTTGAGAAGTATGTGGAGTAAAACAATTATTTATAATATGTTCCCATGAATGGATCGCCTAACAATATCACGAGGCATAAATATTATCAAAACCTATAACCAAAATGACGATTGTCCCAAAGCAACATATCGAATAAAATTTTCTTTAGCGATGAAGCACACTTCTCTAATAAACTAAATAAATTGTTATTAATTATTGATGCTTTTTGTTGGTATTTTTTGGCCAGGTATTTTTTATGAAAATGAAAACGGATTTTTCCATCATTTTCAAGAGCGGTTTTTTTATTGATTTTAGTTATTTTTCATTTTGTTTATTATTTATTTCAATTTAGAAACGGGACTCCACAAAATTTAAGTTAAACAAATAGTAACATAAATCTATATATATAAAATAGAAAAAAAATTGTTTGTTTGTTTGTTTGTTTGTATGTTACCGATAGACGCCAAAACCGCTGAACAGATCTTAATGAGATTTACACTGTATGTCGGGACATGCCCTGAAAGTAACATAGGCTATATAAACTTTTAAAATTTCGCGTGGATGCGGAGTTATACCATCAATAGTAAAAATACCTCAAAATTTCTGAACATGTAATATGCGTTTATCTTAAGAACGGTTACAGATACTGTTTTCAAAATTTGCCTGAATAACGAAGGTGTGAATAGACACAATCCATACAAAAATGGGCTTGGTACGATCAACGGAAAATTCACTTTTTACTGCATTTCAAAAATCAGCATATTGAAAATTGAATATATTTTGTTTGTAGACTCTAAAAATGCTGAAAAGATTTGAGTGAGATTTTCACAGAACGTCATAATAACGTCATGGGAATAACATATGCTAAGATTCCACTTCTAAGATTTCCCGAGGATGCGTTGTTATAGCATCGAACGTAATCATAACTCAAAAATTATGAACATGTAATTTGTGTATATCTTAAGTACGGTTACAGATACCGACTTCAAACTATTGATAAGTAGCGTGAGTGTAAATACGTATCATCCACACAACATGACCGCGGACAAGGGAAAATGCACACCTCATTGCATTTAAATCTATACGTAGAAAATAGAAAACATATTGTTTGCGGACTGAAAAACACTAAACAGATTTTACTAAAATGTTCATAGTAAGTCAAACGATCCCACGGAAGCAACATAGGTTAGATAAAACTAAGGAGTAATAGCATCAAAAGTTTTCATACATCTGAAAGAATGTACATATGAAAAACATCTTCTATGGGCACATCTTAAGGTAGCGGCTTGAAAATATGTTTGAGCAACATGGATACAAATATCCATCATCCGATGAGGATATATTTTCGAACGATGAGGATATGTATGTATGTATGTACAGTGAGTGTAATAAGTATTTTGCCTCAACAAAAATTTGAAAAAATTCCAATATATACGCCTAAAGCCAGAAAACTAAAGATGTAAAAAGAATTATGGATGATGGAGTATGTTTGTGGACATATTTAGATCATATTTCTGCAAGAATCACAGCGTAAGACCTATTGGTCTCGAAGATATCGGCCGAAATATATAACAATCCAAAAACGTTTATCACAAAAAAGTATTTTGCTTTTTATTATTATTTTAGAAAAAATTGTTATATAGAACACGTTTGGTCTTTTTATAGTTACCATTGCGGGTAACGACATACTATAAGTGATTTGGCAACGATTCCAATAAACCACGGCATTTGTTCGCGAGTATTTTCTCACATTTACGTTCATTACATTCTCCAGCAATATTTCATTTAATATTTGGTAATTTCTCGTCCTAATCTCAAAAGCAGAGTATTAAATATAGTCGTCGCGGATTATGTTAAGAATAATAAAAATGAGGTTTTACAAAACATATCGCGAGGACAGGACCTTAAAAACTATTGAAACCAAAATCCGACAAACAAATTATTTAAAAAAATATCGCGAAACCCCATTCTAACTTCGAAAACTTTATGGTTCATTATTACTGATCTAGGAACCAAAATATACTATGAAAATAGCAATAAGGAGGTCAGATTCAAAGATATCGACGGTTTTCTGGCAATAGAAATACATCTTATTTCGAAAATAAATAGATCGACCCGTTTATTCCCTACTATATTTTATTCGCAACTGATGGTGTTAATCGGAGATAAAATATAGAATGCGTATTTGCCACCAGCAACCACAGTTTTTCAAAAGACAAAAGGATTTGACTAATAATGATGTTTTCTCCCAACTTCATGTATTGGTTTTTATTACTCTTGCTTTAGAACTGTTCATATCTTTGAATCTGACCCCCTTATTGGTATTTACATTGCATATATTGGTTCCTAGATCAATATTACTGGACCATACAAATTTCGAAGTCAGAAAAATTGGGTTTCGCGAATTTTTTTTTAAATAATTTGTTTGTCGGATTTTGGTTTTTATAGTTTTTAAGGTTCTGTCCCCGCGTTATATTTTGCAAAACCTCTTCTTTATTATTCTAAACATATTTAGGATGTTTTGAAGCCGCAAGGACTATGTTTAATACTCTCATCTTAAGATTAGGACGAGAAAATACCAAATATTAAATGAAATACTGATGGAGAATGTATTGAATGTAAATGTGAGAAAATACCCACGAAAAAATGCCGTGATGTAATGGAATCGTGGTCAAATCGCTTATAGTATGTGGTTAAGCGTAATTGTAACAATAAAAAGACCAAACGTGTTCAATGTAACAATTTTTTCTAAAATAATAATAAAAAGCAAAATACTTTTTTGTGATAAACATTTTTGGGGTATTATATATTTCGGCCGATATCTTCGAGATCAATAGGTCTTTCGCTGTGGTTCTTGCAGAAATACGATCTAAATATGTCCACAAATGTACTTCATCATACATAAGTCATTTTACATCTTTAGTTTGCTGGCTTCAGGCGTATATATTGGAATTTTTTCAAATTTTTATTGAGGCAAAATACTTTTTACACTCACTGTATGTATGTAGTATATTGAAAAAAAATGTGTAAAATTGACAAAAATGGTTGACATTATAATTTTCCATTTTTGTCAGTCTGTGAAAACATGTTTTTTTAACAAAATCAAACAAAATGTTTTTTGGATTTAAAAAAAAAAAAAAAAAAAAACATTAAAGTGAGAAATGTGCATTTGAATTAAAAATCGTTTTATCATCTGGAAAAAGTCAGAGACTGGGATACGCTAAATTCAGATACACCACTAATTTTTTTAAAAATACCATTTTGTGGAGGAGGTAACAGATGGAGGTGGTCGATTATGTAAAATTGATAAAAAAAAGTATTGGCATTATAATTTTTGAATTGTTGTTACTTTGCGAAAAAATTGAGTTTCAAGAAAAACAAAATTACCACTGTTACAGAATACAGCAAATTATTTAATGACTACTATACAACTACTACAACATGGACATTTCACACTTTTTGTAGTGTTAATGCGAGCATATAAAAATACCAGGGTTTACCTAATTTTAAAATTCAATTTAGTAAATATTGCAGCCGTATATAGGATGCTAACTAATTGATCATATCTAAATTTTAATTTGATAACTTCAGCAGGGGCAGCGAAGCGCCACGGGTCCCGCTAGTAATAAAATAAATAAAAACACAGTAAAAAATAAATATATCACAGAACTGGTGTTTAAGTTATTGCAATTGAATACTGAAGCTTAGTATTGTTTCTATGTGTATATCATAACCGACTTTGTTTCGTCTGCTTTAGAAAAATAGAACTTGTAGAATATTTAGTTTCAACAAGACGCTGTCACATGCCACTCAATTCGAGCGAATATGGCTACATTGCAGGAGACATTTCCTGCTATATCAACTGGCCACCAAGATCATGCGATTTGACACCATTAAGGGCTAAGCAGAATGCTCGCGTTGAGCCGTCCGTCGCGTTATTTATCATCGAAAATACAACAACCACAAGGAAACGATATGCGTTTGTGTTATCGTTTCCTTGTGATAACATATAACGCGACGGATGGCTCAACGCGAGCATTCTGCTTAGCCCTTTAGTCTTTTAATGGGGCTACGCGACAGACCGTGTTTATGCAGATGAAACTTCAACTTTGAGCAAATACAGTGGCGAGCAAAAGTGCACGACTGTTTGTACAGTTTCCAGTCTATAAAAATTGTTCTAACTAAGATATTTCAACGAAAATTGAAATGTTAATTCACTATTTGTTTTGTTTAATAAATTCAGATTTAGTAAAGCTATTAATTTTGAAATATAGAACTATAGTTTTGTTTTAAACTATATTTCTTAAATTCAAAATAATAGCTTTACTAAATCTGAATTTATTAAACAAAACCTTCTCCTGTAAAATTTCAAATTTGAGGGTTACGTTTTTTTTTTGGCGAATATGGCTCGATATCATTGTGGCACAAAAAAGGAAATAAAAAATATTAAATTTAGAAATATTATTCTTATACAACTCTTAATAAAGCAGTAGTTCTGACTAATATTGGACAGTCATGCTGCAAATAGCAAAATACTTTAAAAATAGTCTGCAAAACTTGCACGTAAAGGAATTATGATTTTTTTTTCTTGTGTGGCACGTTGCGTCTTCTTGTTGAAAGATCAATACCACCAAATGCGACCATAACAATATTAATTATTCCCCCATTGCATAACTATTGATAACCCGCGCCAGACAGGCTTCTCAACAATAAATTGACGTAGCCGTCGATGAAGAAATGGTCATAGTCAGTCAACATAACTTTTCCAATATAATTTCGTAGTAACTGAAATTTACAGGCCTTAAACCGAAGTGTTTATGCAAAATAAAATAACACCAACTTGACACAACATCCCATAATGTGTTTTCTATAAATGTTTTTAAAACTGTAACTTCATACAGACTAGTGATGATCGGTCCATAATTGCGGCCTAAATTTGAATTAGGGGAGGGGCGTCTTTGAACACTTTTTGCTGTCAAGGCCATAAAAATGTTTATTTAATAATTATTGCCCTATTATGAATTTTAACTAATAGGTAATAATGTAACCTTTACATTAAATCTAAACACGACCTTCTTAAAGTTTGATTTCAATATTTCGATTTCATTTAAAACCTTCGTCAGAGGCACCGTTGAACATGTCCAAAGCTACCACCTTAGTTGATATATATTAAAGAAAATACCTTGGTTATGTTGGAAATGATTGTTGGAATGCAAACAACAAATAATAAGATTGCCATATAACAAATTAATTTCGGATCAGAAAAAATTTTGTAACCACATTTTAGGTGAATTGGTTATAATCATATAATGTAGCACTCTACCAACTTTCCACAGTTGTTTTTTTTTGTAAGCTAATGGGTATAAAAAGTTCGTTGCAATCTAAGTTAAAGTCTTTATTATTTGATAATAATTCTCAAATTACATACTCGAAACCATAGAAAGTATTTACAAATATCTCGAAAACTCAAAAATGGCATATGAAACAATTGAGCACGCATAGAAATATATCCTTGGAATCCATGTAAAACATTGTTAACATAAATGCCAAATATTAATAACATATTTCTACATTTATTTATGGTGGGTCTCACATCAAATCCAGCACTTTTGAACGTATAAATATTTTTATTTATTTGATCAGTTTTTTAACAACCCCTGACTTAAATAAGGTATATATTCATAAAAAGTTTTTGTGTGTATGTGAGTTTCACAAAGAGTTCACAGTTCGATACCAATACACGCACATATCTAACTGACGGTTAATATCTAGTTATAATTGTGGGAATTTTGGAAATTTAAAACAGACGTTTAGAATATTTAAAAACGTATATTTTCTTAATTATCATTTACGAAGGAAAGTGAGCTGAGGCCGTAGAAAAGAGTGTTGCCTCCCTTTCCCATGACCTCCTTTCACCACCGAGACTAGTGCCACTTCGTGCATTACTGTCTGACCGAAATATTTTCAATATCAATGTTAATGTCCATGGAAACATCCAACCTATAGCCACATCAGTAGCAGTAGAAGTTTACCCTAGACCCCCTTCTCAAGAGCGCGACTTGGTATTTAATGGACATTGATTTTTAATAAATGAAAAAAAAATTAAACTGAATTGAAAATTAACTTCAGTTGTTTCGTTTCTTACTTCATGTGTGTGTGTGTTTTTTTTTCAGTACATCTGTCCGCTGGTGACCGACACGGGCGTAGGCAAGCGTGAGAATTTCAAATTGAAATCCTTTGGGCCACGTTGGTTCCAAATACAAGAATTACTATAGATTCATTGTGTTACAGTACCTCAACAAGTTTAGAACGGAAAACG